>NW_025334330.1:0-195856 GCF_014858855.1 Bufo gargarizans
CTGCCACAAAGTGCTGACCTCTCAAGTCCCACCTCTGAGAGTGATGCCCCCTTAAGTGGCCCTTACACACAGAGTGATTACCTCTTAGGTGCCCCTCTCTACACAGTGATGCCCCCTCATAGTTATGGCCCCTTAGGTGCCACCAGTTTGAATACTTACCCACCCCATGTTTCCCAGTGCAGCAGGCGCGATGATGTCACTACACTGCGCTTGCTTGTGCTGAACTTCGGAAAGCAGGGGACCGGTGAAGCAGGGAGCTAACTCAGATACAGTTGAATATACAGGAGTCCGGATAGCTGGCAACCGCGGTCCACCAATTGAGTACACCTGTCCTGGAAAATAAGCGCTGTTCCTCTCGATACTGACTTAGCCTAAATAATGGATGCATCCCACCCCTACACCTATGTGGACCAGATTTACTAATTCAATAGATGATGTAAAATTAGGGGGTAATGCATGAATGCAATGTGCCAGAAAAGTGGAGTAACTTTGCCTGGTTCATTGATGGAGCAGGTTTTTGCACCAAATTTTCTAGGGTGGTTTGTGCCAGGCCCCGCAGTTTGTATTTAGCAAATGGCTGATGTTTTGTGGGAAGAGCTACATTTTTGTCCATTGAGACTTTTTTTCAAAGTCACAAAAAATTGCATGCAACATTTTGTCAATTTGTTGGAAAAAAAATGGCTTCAAACCAAGCAGACACTCCAAAAAAAAAGATAAAAAAATTGCATATTGGTGCCTTATTCCTTTAGGCAGACTGCCTAAGGGGGCAGTCACAGTGGCTCATCCTGGATGATAAATCTGACTATACCATCTATTATTCGGTGTAGGGTGGGTTCACACTAGCGTTGGGGATTACGTTATGGCTTTCCATTATAACAGGGTTATAACGGAATCCATAAGACGGAAGGGCAGATCCGTTTGCTGCCCACTAGACTTGCATTATGACGGAATGCAAAACTGACTCCTTTAAAAGGCATTCCGTTTGCTCTCCGTCCTAATAAGTCTATGGGAATCAAAACTGATCCTTCTGGTTCCCGTTTATGCAAGACAGAAAACAAAGTCCTGTCGTCAGGACTTTGTTTTACGTCTCGCATAACGGGACCCAGACGGATCCGTTATGTATTCTGCCTCTTAAAGGCTTCCTTTTTTCATTCCATCCTATGGATTCCGTTATGTCAAGTCATAAAGCCATAACGGAATCCCTAACGCTAGTTGTGAACCTACCCTTACTTTGGCGACTTAATTTATGCCAGAATTGTGGCACAAGTTTGAAGCAAAATGTTTCATTTTAGGCCGATTTTTGGGATAAGTGCAGATTATTTCTCTAAGCCTATATGTTCCAAATTGTGCAAAATATTGGCACAATTTAAGCCTAAATCTAGGTGCACTCACATTAGTAAATGTGGCCCATTCTGTAGAACAGGGATCAGCAACCTTCGTCACTCCAGCTGCTGTGAAACTACAACTCCCAGCATGCAAACATGCTGAACTGTTCTTCTAACTCCCATAGGAGTGACTGGAGCATCGTGAGAGTTTCTGAACAGCTGGAGTGCCGGAGGTTGCTGATCCCTGGTGTAGAATACTGAAGCTAGTTAGAGCATTACATTTATTGCTCTTTTTTTTTTTTTTTTTTACTTGTCTTCTTTCACTATACAATTTAATTAGTAACTTCATTACCTTTTTTTCTACTTTCAGAGCTTCAAATCCACTACCTAGGAATAGTTAAAGGGGTATTCCAGAGGAATTAACTTTGCGATGGGCTGCAAATGATCTTCTGCTGCCGCTGTTCCAGCGGTGTCCGATTCTCTGCTGCGCTCCACTTCCTGCTGCTGTCTCAACAAGTGACTAGCTGGGCAATATTCACAGCCATTACCTGAGTTCTCAGGGCACTAGCTGAAGTGCCTACAGTCACCACTAGGGGAATCTTAACTTTTGTTTGTACATTGAATTCAACAATGTGCCATAAATGGTCACCGCATTCCTCCTAGTTGCTACTGCAGGCATACAGAATTGGAATCTCTTAAGTTTTTTTTTTCCCCTCCCCAACACTCTTGTTCATTTACTGTGTATGATATTGCAACTTACCTTTAATCACTGAATGGCACCGAAGTGCAGTAAGTAACGGTGCAGAAATAAAGGTAGGCTAATTTTTTTTAATCTCAGAGAAACCGATTAAAGGGGTATTTGATATAAGGAGGAGATGGGACAAACTCTCAGAATCTACTGCAATTAGTGATGACGAACATCAGCCGGGCGATTTCACGAATGCGACACAGCAATGCGATCAATGTTCGCAAACCGCAGTTCGCGACGGGCCTCATTCACTTGAAAAAACTTCAGGTCATATTTGCAGCCACCAAATACTTACCAGAAGTGCACAAAATCGGCCCACAACATGGACAGTGACATACCAGAGGGGGATCAATGGCAAAATTCCTACAAAAAATATGTATTTTAATCAGGGGCCATTTTTATGCGTGTGGCGAAAGCCACTTCGCCGTGGTGTTTTGGAGGCGGCTGTTTGCCCCCTCCTGCCCAGGATTATGGGCCCTCTCATCAGCCAGGCTTCCTTTGTTCACACCTGGTCTAATTCGTGCCATTTTGGGATGTTAAATGTCTATGTGTATTGTAAAGGGTCGGACATTGTATACGTTGAGTAGTGGGGTCTGTTCCATTGTCTCTCTGTGTATTGGCGATGTCCCTTTGTCCTGAGAGATAATTGTGTATTCGCCAGCCTGTGATGATTATGTTAACCATGGTGTACCATGATTATATCACAGGCAGAGGGGGGGTTCTAGGTGGGTTTGTAGCATTTGTGTTATTGGTAATTGTATTTGTTGATTGCGTCTCAGACAATGCCAGTGTGTTAGTTAATTGCGTCTCAGACAATGCTCATTGTATTGTGTTGATTGCATCACAGGCAGAGGGAGGATTTTGTGTGGGAGTGTCCTGAGTGTATTGTACGTGGTTATTGGCTGTTTTACAAAACCCTGTGGGTGGTAACCTTGTTGGAAGATGTGTATAAATCAATGCTGTGTGTTCAAATCAAGAGTTCCTGTTTTTATACCCTTTACCAAGTTGAGGCTGGTGTTTGGGTAACTGATCGACACTGGGGGATTGCTATACACTGAAGATTTGCTATACTCCCCTGGCATAACTACTAGCTCTTGTAAGAGCTGTTCCTGCTCTTTAGTTTTAGGAGAGGTTCACCCACTGGAGCCTTGTCGTAGGTCCAGGGTGGGTAGGAGACAGTGAGACCTCAACCAAGCTTCGGCGGTTCGTGGGGTCTGCAGTGCGTACGGTGTCAAGTGAAGTGCTTGGAGTCCTCGGAAAGCACTAGGAGCATCTATCGACGGAGGTACCCGGTCGGGGTGCCAGGAGATCCGTTACATGCGTCTTAAAGGGAGACTCTCAAAAATGTGCTGCTGGAGCCTAGAAAAAAAAATTTTAGGCCACAGGAGTACAGGCCCTAAACATTAAGCATTCACCGGAATAAAACATCAAGTGATTATGTGGCTGGATGTATATTAGACGGTCATTGGATATCAATTGTAATGCAGGCCAGTGGACTACAGGCCCCAAAAAATTATGCATTTACCGTACAGAAAAGAACAATTGATAATGTGGCTGGAGGTACATTAGGCGGTCACCGTATAACAATTTTACTGTTGCCAGTTAGATTACAGGCCCCAAAAATTAGGCATTCACCATACATAAAAGATCAAGTGATTATGTGGCTGGAGGTATAATTAGACGGTCAATGGATATCAATTTTACTGCAGGCCAGTGGACTACAGGCCTAAAAAATTATTCATTCACCCGACAGAAAACATCAAGTGATTATGTGGCTGGAGGTATATTAGACGGTCATTGGATATCAATTTTACTGCAGGCCAGTACAAATACATGTCAAATACATATGTTTAAAAAGAACTAAAATATAAAATTGGATTAAAAACATGGCTATAGAAATCCCCCCTCTTGAATAAACCCCAAATGATAATAGGTGAAATTCAATAACACGTGGTAGTCACAGGTGTTGAATTCCTCCAAGGCCCCAACAATTAGGCATTAACCATACAGAAAAGATCAAGTGATTATGTGGCTGGAGATATATTAGACGGTCAATGGATATAAATTTTACTGCAGGCCAGTGGACTACAGGCCCCAAAAATTATTCATTCACCGTACAGAAAAAGAACAAGTGATAATGTACATTAGGCGGTCATTGTATAACAATTTACTGTTGGCCAGTTAGATTACAGGACCAAAAAATTATGCATTTACCGTACAGAAAAGAACAAGTGATTATGTGGCTGGAGGTACATAAGGCGGTCACCGTATAACAATTTTACTGTTGGCCAGTTACATTACAGGCCCCAAAAGTTATGCATTCACCGGACAGAAAAGAACAAGTGATGATGTGGCTGGAGGTATATTAGACAGTCATTGGATATCAATTTTACTGCAGGCTAGTGGAGTACAGACCCCAAACATTATGCATTCACCGGACAGAAAACATCAAGTGATGATGCGGCTGGAGGTACAGTATATTAGACGGTCATTGGATATAAATTTTACTGCAGGCCAGTACAAATACATGTCAAATACATATGTTTAAAAGAACTAAAAATATAAAATTGGATTAAAAACATGGCTAATGAAATCTCCCCTTTTGAAAAAAAGCCCCAATGGTAATAGGTGAAATTCAATTAAATGTGGTCGTCACAGGTATTGAATTTCTCTGAGATCCATGCCTCATTCATTTTTAGAAATGTGACGTAGTCCACACCGTCGTGAGCTAGGCGAGTGCGCTTATCAGTCACGATCCCCCCTGCAGTGCTGAGCATCCTTTCAGACATAACACTCGACGAGGGGCAAGCCAATAGTTCCATGGCAAATTGTGCCAGCTCTGGCCACAGGTCAAGCCTGCCAAGCACACCCAATAGTCAAGGGGTTCCTCACTTCTCAGAGCGTCCACATCGGCCGTTAACCCAATGTAGTCGGGCAATGTAGTCGGGCACCTGTCGATCTAGGCATTCCCTGAGGCTGGATCCGGAGAGCAGGTGTTAATGGGTTGGCTGCAAGAATGATTTCATATCTGAAGGGACCAACACATCTTCAAACCGCCCTCATCTTCCATATGCGGTAGGATTGGTACCAGCAACTGTTTCTCTGTGGGTGGAAATTCCTCTGCCAGAGCCCGCAACAGCAGAAAGAAGCATCTCTCGAAGCAAGGCCTGGAAATGCTGCTTTCTGACAACCCTCTGTGATGCTGGTAACATGTCTGCCATTTTGTGTTTGTACCGGGGGTCTAAGTACGTTGCCACCCAGTACTGGTCCTTGCCCTTTATGCTTTTTATACAGGGGTCCCTCTTAAAACACTGGAGTATGAAGGCCCCCATTTGCACTAAATTGGAAGCGGTGGAGCGGCCTGGCTCCTGCTCATCGCCCAGGAGAATGTCATCCTCGGTCTCCTCCCCCCATCCACGGACAACACCAGGGATCCCAGAAAGTTTAAAGCCTGCTCTTCTTACTCCTGCCCCCAGGCACTATCCTCCTCTGACTTCTCTTCAGACTCCTACTTACTTGTCTTAGATGAAGTAGCCCCCCCCCCCCCCCCGCCCCGGAATTCATCCAGCATTGCGACTTCCTCATCTTCCTGCTCCTCGACGGCTTGATCAATGACACGACGCAATGCACGCTCCAGAAAGAAGGCGTAAGGTACACTGTCACTGATGGCGCACTGGTCACTGATGGCGCACTGGCTGCGAGTGACCAGTTTGGTGATCTCATCAAATGGCCGCAGAAGTCTGCATGAGTCGCGCATGAGCAGCCACTGGCGCGGTGAAAAAAAAACAAGCTCCCCAGAACCTGTCCTGCCGCAGAGTTCATACAGGTAGTAGTTAACGGCACATTTCTGCTGGAGCAGCCCATCAAGCATATACAAGGTGGAGTTCCAGTGTGTCGGGCACTCACAAATCAGACGTCTGACGGGCAAGTGGTGTCGCCGCTGAAAGTCAGCAAGACGAGCCATGGCCGTGTAAGATGATCTAAACTGGGCAGAGATTTTCCTAACCTGCCACAAGACATCCTGGTATTTGGAAATGAATCGCTGCATGACCAAGTTCATCACGTGTGCCATGCACGGCACGTGTGTCATTTTGCCCTGTTTCAGCGCACTCAGCAGATTGGCACCATCGTCGCACACCACTTTACCAACTGTCAAATTGAGCGGGGTTAGCCACTGATCGACCTGTGACCGCAGAGCTGAAAGGAGTGCAGGACCGGTGTGGCTCTTGGCTTCCAGGCACAACAGCCGCAGCATGGCAACGTCTCACCTGGCACATCGAATAGGTTCTGGGGAGCTGGGGGGGGTCCAGCGGAAGAGGCGGTAGCAGTGGAAAAGGAGGAGTCAGCCGAGAAGGAGACGGAGGATGGAGTAGGAGGTGGAGATGAAGAGGCAGGCGTGCATACAATCCGTGGCGGTAACACCAAATCCACACGTGTGCCACGGGTTGCATGCTTGTAGGATAGGAGATTCTGGTCAGGCACAAATCACTGGCAGAGCCGGTCTTCTCCTGCAGCACAGCCTGGAGCCCGACTACTGCATGGTGGTGTATGCTTGACAGCCATCAGAAGGTTCACCCAGTGGGCAGTTAAAGTTATGTACCTTCCCTGCCCGTGTTTGCTAGACCACGTGTCTGTGGTCAGATGTATCTTGGCACTTGACACTGTGCGCCAGAGATACATTCACTTGCCACTGAACATGGCCATATAGCTCTGGGATGCCCTTCTGGGAGAAATATTTCCTTCCTGGGACCTTCCATTGCGGTATGCCAATGGCCACAAATTTTCTAAAATTAGACATTAGAGATCTCGGAGTAGGCAGCAACAGCGGGGACCTTCGTCCTTGGGCTGATCTGGGTACTGTCGTCAAACTGCTGGGTGGCGGCCGTTGCTACCTCCTCTTTCTCATCCGATACCAAGAATGGCTGCGCATCGGTAAGGTCTGGGAATGGATGGGAAAATAATTCCTCTGACTCAAGTGGAGGGGCTATGGTGGTGGTGTCTTTGGGGCTGCATGCAGCAGAGAGTGAGGAGGGTGCTGATACAGAGGATGAGGAGGGTGCATAAGCAGAAGGCTGAGTGAGCCACTCAACCAACTCTGGTGTGTCCTTTGACGTAATCGCACGCACCTTCTCCAACTTCCCACTTAGGCTCCGGCCTAGTGCACCTGTCCGACCCCTACCACCTCTGCACCACCCCTGCGGAATGGCCTGCCTCTTCCTCTGTCTGTCATTTTCAAAATGACCCTGTGACAAAGTCCCTATAGAAGAGCAGTATTTGTGGTAGCAGGTATATAGAACCCCTTAATGATTATTTGCTGGAAGCAGGTATATCAAACCCCTTAATCACTTTTTTTGGGGGCAACAGGTATATCACACCAGTTGTTCCAATAGCGTTTGTCCATCTGTATAGCTGCGGTATCGCTGCAGAACCGCACACAACTGCTGCACAATACAAATGCACTTACACTATATAAAAGGTATATTGTAGGTATATCACACCCCTGCCTCAATCAGTTTTTTTGGGGGGCAACTGGTATATCACACCAGTTGCAATTAGTTGTTCCAATAGCGCTTGTCCCTCTATATAGCTGCGGTATCGCAACAGAACTGCACGCAACTGCTGCACAATACAAATGCACTATAATATACTTTCTATGTTAGAAAGTATATTATAAGTATATCACACCCCTCAGTATGTCACACCTATCGATAGCACACCTATACCAGTCCTTAATGAACCTTTGTGGCCCTATTAGCTAGCGTTTGGTGTCCCTAACAGTCTGTCCTTGCTCCACACAGCAACCTCTCCCTACACTGGCAAAAGACTGAATGTAAAAGGGCGGCCAGGTTTATTTATAGGGTAGGGGGGGGTGTCCATGTGCTGAAATGTCTCAATTGGCTGTCCTGTCCCACCTGATGGATGTGTCATGGGTCAAAGTTCTGCACAATGCAAAAGAATATGGCGCTGGCGGACATCACCATATGTTCGCCTGTTCCGCGAACTGCGAACGAGCAAGGCCAACCGCCGGGCAAGCCGCAAGGCCATCTCTACCTGCAATAAAGAATGGTTAAGTACTTGTGTGACAGAAACCGCACTGTTGCTCCATTTCGCCCGGACAGACTCTATTTACCTGGTTTCAGTGGTGGCGTTGTGTCAACAACACGTGATCGCTGCAGGCAATCACTGGCCTCATCAGGTGCACCATTGACACCAGTGATTGGCTTCAGCGCCACATTTTGTCGATGTGAAGATATAACCTCCTGGCACTCTGGAAGTAATCACTTGGAGTCGGGTTCCCACCCCGTATAGTAATAAAATAGAAAACTCCAGTCGTATTTGTGTCAATTGATATTCTGTTTATTTTGACGTGCGGCTTCAATTGTGTAAAAATACCAATAGAGAAGTGACAATTACAATCTTGTGGACATATATACCAACATATGGTCTACACAATTCTACTTGGTATCCATAGGACAATTCCTCATACACAGATTATATCGTACATATGTATACAGTATTTGGATTAAGCAGGAGCTTAGTATAACATCCAAGAAACAAAGAAAAAAAAAGCTGAAAGAGAAGAAAAAGAAGAAAAATTAAATTAAAGAAGGGCATAAGAAAGAGAATTAGCATTATACTTAAATCAGCATCGCCAGTTGTGGAAGTATATGGAAGCATCTATGTTAAGGAGAAGCAATCAGTATTCTTGACCATGATCTTAAAGTTGATTTCAAATGTGGGTCCTATCTGTGTCAATATATGCTGCGCAAGGCTTGGTGATGGCGTGTGTCCACACGCCTCTCTGGGGGATGCGCTCTGCTTGCTGCTCAGCGCGCCTCTTAATAGCGTGGGGGGGCGTGTCGCTGTGTGCAGTGAGCGTGCGGTCCACCGTGCGTTCCAAAGGTCACATGGTGAGGCGGATGTGGCGTGACGTGTGACCGGAAGTGCCCTGCGTTCCAGGGGAATCCGGAAGTGGTGCGTTCCACTACTAGCGTCCTGGTGCATTGGTCAGGGCCTATGCTTTAATAATAGTGGAATTGTTTGTAAGGGGTATAATAACCTCGAGAAACTGCTCATTTTTAAAAGTTGTGCTCTCCCACTCAAGGATAATGGAGAATCTTTCCACCTTTCCAACTCCTTCTCAATCTTCTGGATTAATGGAGGATAGTTGGGTAAATAAAGTGAGGCCGAGGACCGTCCTATCTTAATCCCCAAATAGGTGATATAATCTTGCCTTACTTCTACTTCATATTGTTGTCTAGTCCCCTTCTTCTCAGGACGTAAAAATAAAATCTGGCTTTTCAACACATTTATCTTGTATCCTGTTACCGAGCCATAGTAAAGAAGAGTGTCTAAGATCTTTTTTGGATGCTCGTCTGGGGATTTCATATAGATCAAAAGATCATCAGCAAAACAGGCTAATTTAATCTCCTTCCGCCTTACTTTTTCCCCCTTTTATTTAAATCGCTAATAATGGGGTTCTGATACCCAGAAGCAATGAAGACACCCACCTAGCACTGTCAGCAGTTTTGCATGGTCAAAACTGCTCAGAGACTCCCTTTACTCCACCTTTTATTAAGTGATAGTTTATCCTCTAGATTGGCCCATCACCCACTAATCAGTAATAGCTCTGGTGCCGGACGCAGACAGCTCCATCTATTTTGTGCCAATTTTTGTTTTTCTACCAAAAACCGCTGATGCCAGATGTCACATGGCCAATAGGAAATTAAAAAAAGGTCTAAAACACAGCTTTTTTTTATGGCATTTTAAGACCGTTTCTTTGCATTATTTGCTCTCTTCTTTTAATTGCAGCATGCTCTGGGTGAAGCTTTTTATGGATTAAAAAAAAAAAAAAACATTGTATGGCCTAAAAACACCACACCAAAATCTTGTAAAAAAATAATAAAATTAATTTCATGCCATTTTTCCAAGCCCCCTTAAAAAAAAGAAAAACACATAGAGTGTCAGTATCCTTACAATCAATCAGCTTTTAGCTGCAGTCAATGCATCACATCTGCAAAGTGAGAGCCCAGACTAAAATAAAAATATAGAAACATAGAAGGTGTCGGCAGATAAGAACCATTTGGCCCATCTAGTCTGCCCAATATACTGAATACTATGGATAGCCCCTGGCCCTATCTTATATGAAGGATGCCCTTATGCCTATCCCATGCATGCTTAAACTCCTTCACTGTATTTGCAGCTACCACTTCTGCAGGAAGGCTATTCCATGCATCCACTACTCTCTCAGTAAAGTAATACTTCCTGATATTACTTTTAAACCTTTGCCCCTCTAATTTAAAACTATGTCCTCTTGTAGCAGTTTTTCTTCTTTTAAATATTCTCTCCTCTTTTACCTTGTTGATTCCCTTTATGTATTTAGAAGTTTCTATCATATCCCCTCTGTCTCGTCTTTCTTCCAAGCTATACATGTTAAGGTCCTTTAATCTTTCCTGGTAAGTTTTATCCTGCAATCCATGTACTAGTTTAGTAGCTCTTCTCTGAACTCTCTCCAAAGTATCAATATCCTTCTGGAGATATGGTCTCCAGTACTGAGCACAATACTCCAAATGAGGTCTCACTAGTGCTCTGTAGAGCGGCATGAGCACCTCCCTCTTTCTACTGGTAATGCCTCTCCCTATACACCCAAGCATTCTGCTAGCATTTCCTGCTGCTCTATGACATTGTCTGCCTACCTTTAAGTCTTCTGAAATAATGACCCCTAAATCCCTTTCCTCAGATACTGAGGTTAGGACTGTATCACTGATTTTATATTCTGCTCTTGGGTTTTTACGCCCCAGGTGCATTATCTTGCACTTATCAACATTAAATTTTAGTTGCCAGATTTTTGACCATTCCTCTAGTTTTCCTAAATCCTTTTCCATTTGGTGTATCCCTCCAGGAACATCAACCCTGTTACAAATCTTTGTGTCATCAGCAAAAAGACACACCTTACCATCGAGGCCTTCTGCAATTTTGCTGATAAAGATATTAAACAATATGGGTCCCAGAACAGATCCCTGAGGTACCTCACTGGTAACAAGACCATGGTCTGAATATACTCCATTGACTACAACCCTCTGTTGCCTGTCCCTCAGCCACTGCCTAATCCATTCAACAATATGGGAGTCCAAGCCCAAAGACTCTAATTTATTGATTAGCCTTCTATGTGGGACAGTATCAAAAGCCTTACTAAAGTCTAGATAAGCGATGTCTACTGCACCTCCGCCATCTATTATTTTAGTCACCCAATCAAAAAAATCTATAAGATTAGTTTGACATGATCTCCCTGAAGTAAACCCATGCTGTTTTTCATCTTTCAATCCATGGGATTTTAGATGTTCCACAATCCTCTCCTTAAGTATGGTTTCCATTAATTTCCCCACTATTGATGTCAGGCTTACTGGCCTATAGTTGCCCGATTCCTCCCTACTACCTTTCTTGTGAATGGGCACAACATTTGCTAATTTCCAATCTTCTGGTACGACTCCTGTTACCAGTAATTGGTTAAATAAATCTGTTAATGGTTTTGCTAGTTCACTGCTGACCTCTTTTAATAGCTTTGGGTGTATCCCATCAGGCCCCTGTGACTTATTTGTATTAATTTTAGACAGCTGACTTAGAACCTCTTCCTCTGTAAAGACACATGCATCAAAAGATTCATTTGTCTTCCTTCCTAACTGAGGTCCTTTTCCTTTGTAAAAACTGAACAGAAGTATTCATTGAGGCAGTCAGCTAGTTCTTTATCTTCTTCCATATACCTTCCTTCTTTTGTTTTTAATTTGTTAATTCCTTGTTTTAGTTTCCTTTTTTAATTTATGTATCCGAAGAATGCCTTATCGCCTTTTTTCATTGACTGAGCTAATTTCTCTTCTGCCTGTGCTTTAGAAGCTCCTATAACTTGTTTGGCCTCTCTCTGCCTAATCTTATAAATTTGCCTGTCATCCTTGTTTTTTTTGTTTTTTTATAATTACTAAATGCTATCTTTTTGTTTATAATGATTTAGGCCACTTCTGCTGAGTACCACAGTGGTCTCTTCCTTTTTTTGCTTTTACTGACAAGCCTAATGCAATTTTCTTTTGCCTTCAATAGTGCCACTTTTAAGTAGTCCCATTTCTCCTGGACTCCATTGAAACTGTTCCAATCTGATAGGGACTCGTATACCACTAATCTAATTTTATAAAAGTCAGTTTTTCTAAAATCTAAAACTTTAGTTTTTGTGTGGTGTGCTCAGTCACTGTACTTATAGTAAACCACACTGACTGGTGATCACTAGATCCCAAGCTTTCCCCTACAGTAATATCAGATACCAAATTCCCATTTGTGAATACTAAATCTAAAATGGCCTCCTTCCGGGTTGGCTCCTCAACTACTTGCTGTAAAGATAATCAGGAATTTAGAATATCTGTTCTCCTGGCAGAACTAGCTATTTTGGTTTTCCAGTTTACATCAGGAAGATTAAAGTCTCCCATAAGGATAACTTCCCCTTTCAATGTCATTTTAGCTATTTCCTCAACTAGTAGATCATCTAATTCTTTGACTTGGCTAGGTTGTCTATATATTAAACCTACACGAGTTATCTTATGATTATCAAGCTGCATGGTAACCCAAACTGACTCTAAATTGTTCTCGCTAACTTGAATTAAATTAGATTTTATGCTATCTTTCACATACAGGGCCACCCCTCCCCCTTTCGTGCCTTCTCTGTCTTTCCTATATAGAGAGAACCCTGGTATTGTTATATCCCAGTCATTACTACCATTGAACCATGTCTCAGTAACAGCCACTAAATCTATATTCTCAGATGCCATTATAGACTCAAGTTCATTGATCGTATTTCCTAAACTGCAAGCATTTGTAGACAAGACTCTGAGCTTGTCATTTCTTAACCTCTGTGCTACTGGCATCTTCTGGCATTGTTCCGGGGGGCAGTCGGACTGCTGGATTATCACCCTTTTGCCCCCCTTTCCTAGTTCAAATGCTCCTTAGCAAATACTTGGAACTGTTCACTGAGGACATTCGTTCCCTTGAGAGAAAGGTGCAAACCATTTTTCTTGTACAGTTCTTTTCCATTCCAATGATATAATTACTCCTCTTTGTTTTAAAGGGAATCTGTCACCCTGATTTTGGACTATTATCTACAATAATACATGCATAGTACTGTATATAAGGAGTCCAGATCACAATTTTTTATTTTTCCACTGCTCCTGGTTTCCCCGCTGTCAGCACTCAAAGCTGCACTGAAATACACAGTTAGGACTGCTGTGCTGTTCTAAGATAATGGAGAGGACTCCTTATGTCCCTGTTAATCCAGTCATCGCGATTAACTGGGAAATACTAAGGGTATGGCCACACGGTTTTCTGATGCCGTTTTGGAAGCCAAAATCAGGAGTGGATCATGAAAGGAGATAATCTATAAAGGACAGATATGACTTCTCTTTTTTGAATTCACTCCTTTGCTTTGGCTTCCAAAAATGCATGCAGAACCTTGACCAGATGGCTGTACCCTAACAGTCCCAGGCCTATTAACGGGCCCCGAGGCTACTAGTTTATTGACTGTAAGGGCATACCACAGGTATTGTGTGCCTCCCTTGAGGAGAGTTGAAATTAACAGCTACAAACCTCCAGGTGGCATGGGTACAGTATCATTTATGTATCAAAGGATAGGCATCACTATAAATAATGGTAAGGGTGCCATCTGCATGTAGTACTGCAAGACTAGACAAGAGAAACAAAGTATAAGCCAAACCCAATGCACAACGTATTGTAGCAAAATATAGCTTTATGGGACAAAATAATTAAAAAAAACACTGCAAACCTGGGGGTCTCAAATTGAATCTACAGTCGTGGCCAAAAGTTTTGAGAATGACACAAATATTAGTTTTCACAAAGTTTGCTGCTAAACTGCTTTTAGATCTTTGTTTCAGTTTTTTCTGTGATGTAGTGAAATATAATTACACGCACTTCATACGTTTCAAAGGCTTTAATCGACAATTACATGACATTTATGCAAAGAGTCAGTATTTGCAGTGTTGGCCCTTCTTTTTCAGGACCTCTGCAATTCGACTGGGCATGCTCTCAACTTCTGGGCCAATTCCTGACTGATAGCAACCCATTCTTTCATCATCACTTCTTGGAGTTTGTCAGAATTAGTGGGTTTTTGTTTGTCCACCCGCCTCTTGAAGATTGACCACAAGTTCTCAATGGGATTAAGATCTGGGGAGTTTCCAGGCCATGGACCCAAAATGTCAACTTTTGCCTTATGGCACGGTGCTCCATTGTGCTGGAAAATGCATTGTTCTTCACCAAACTGTTGTTGGATTGTTGGAAGAAGTTGCTGTTGGAGGGGGTTTTGGTGCCATTCTTTATTCATGGCTGTGTTTTTGGGCAAAATTGTGAGTGAGCCCACTCCCTTGGATGAGAAGCAACCCCACACATGAATGGTCTCAGGATGCTTTACTGTTGGCATGACACAGGACTGATGGTAGCGCTCACCTTTTCTTCTCCGGACAAGCCTTTTTCCTGATGCCCCAAACAATCGGAAAGAGGCTTCATCGGAGAATATGACTTTGCCCCAGTCCTCAGCAGTCCATTCACCATATTTTCTGCAGAAGATCAATCTGTCCCTGATGGGTTTTTTTGGAGAGAAGTGGCTTCTTTGCTGCCCTTCTTGACACCAGGCCATCTTCTAAAAGTCTTCGCCTCACTGTGCATGCAGATGCGCTCACACCTGCCTGCTGCCATTCCTGAGCAAGCTCTGCACTGATGGCACTCCGATCCCGCAGCTGAATCCTCTTTAGGAGACGATCCTGGCGCTTGCTGGACTTTCTTGAACGCCCTGAAGCCTTCTTAACAAGAATTGAACCTCTTTCCTTGAAGTTCTTGATGATCCTATAAATTGTTGATTGAGGTGCAATCTTAGTAGCCACAATATCCTTGCCTGTGAAGCCATTTTTATGCAACACAATGATGGCTGCACGCGTTTCTTTGCAGGTCACCATGGGTAACAATGGAAGAACAATGATTTCAAGCATCACCCTCCTTTTAACAGGTCAAGTCTGCCATTTTAACCCAATCAGCCTGACATAATGATCTCCAGCCTTGTGCTCGTCAACATTCTCACCTGAGTTAACAAGACGATTACTGAAATGATCTCAGCAGGTCCTTTAATGACAGCAATGAAATGCAGTGGAAAGGTTTTTTGCGGATTAAGTTAATTTTCATGGCAAAGAAGGACTATGCAATTCATCTGATCACTCTTCATAACATTCTGGAGTATATGCAAATTGCTATTATAAAAACTTAAGCAGCAACTTTTCCAATTTCCAATATTTATGTAATTCTCAAAACCTTTGGCCACGACTGTACATAAGAACCCCCCCAGCCCCTTCCCCCACAGCACACCAAAACAACAATAACATCCAGTTGATATACTAACTAATGATGTGGAAGAAAATGAAAAAATGACAATTGATTACAAATGTGATTCAAAGATAAGTATTTCTACTAAGTGCAGTGTGCAAAATCTCCACCTGTAAAAATAAGCCAAAGACCTCCTTCAGAGTGCTGTGGGGTTAAACCCCAATAAAAAAAACAAGACAGCAAATCTAAGGGTCTCAAATTGAATCTATATGAGACCATACATATACATAACTCCTCCGTAGAGTGGCCGCTGACTGGTGGACCAGCCAGGAACCAATGATGGATAGAACAGCACATGCGGGACAAATAAACAGCAAAATCAGACAATCCAGGATCAAAACCAGGTCAGAACAGCAGGGTTTAATCCTGAGTAGTAGTGAGGCCAGCCCGGGGCTGAGTTAGAAGTCAATCCAACATTCAGAATGAAGAGTCAGTAACTGGCAATGCCTGAACATCAGATTCATATAGAGAGGCAAGCTCTCACATTAGCTGTACTAACCTTCTGTAAGTGTGATTTCCCCCTACTTATCTGTTTTGTGAGCTCCGGAGCTGAAACCAAACATAGTGGGAAGTAAGGGAAAAAATGTCACAGCAGTACAGTGCAGGCAGATTCCACAGAAGAGAGCTGCCCCTTGTTTGTGAGAGAAATGCATCTAGCTGTGCAGCTGAAGGGAGGAATATTTAGGCTGGAAAAGACATTAGGGAAGCCCAAAAAAGACCTATCCCTTCACAGTTATGAATGTACAATGAAGGACAATCATTATAGATACTTTTTTTTTTTTTTTTTTTTTTACAGACTGAGGTATGCTTTAAGCAAAGAGTGATGCATGAACTTACCATACTTTGGTATGTTTAGGGTCAGATTTATTCTCACAGCTGTCCAGAAAGAGGAAATCTGGGCTGCTCCATGCATGGTAAATGCCCTGGAAGACTGGCTATTCCTGCTTATAATTTTTATGTTATTTTTTTCTCTACATATTGAAGCCCTTACAATTAACAGAAGTATACACAATATATCAAGTATTTACAGGATCCTTGTGCAGTAATGCACCTTTCCATTAACTGTAAAACGCATCATTCTAAACTGGGCTATTGTAAGCCCTCAATAATCTTGTTAGCTCCTGCCGAGCCCACATCTAAATTGCAGTGAAGATTAAATCATCTCTGGCATATCCTATTTCATCATTTTTAAACAGTCCATAGAATAGATTCAGGAAATGGCCAGACGTGATATCACGTGGTTTGATATGAACTGAATATAGTATTCCTTGCTCCAGGGTATATGACTGTGTTAACTAACAATAAGCTGGGATCCAGTACTTTCATACTGAGTCATATTACTCCCATACTGCTACAGATGAATCACAGTTAAACACTATCCGGGGAATTTATTAGCGCGCCCCCTCCCCCCCATGTCAGTTTTCTGACTGTGTGTTTGCGCCTTTCTCACCGGTCCTCCCCACTTTCCCAAAAAGGAGCGTGGCGAGGGAGTGGGCATGGCCAGCGGGCCCGACACAGGAGATGGTGTAGATTTTAGTTGAAGCGCATGGACTGCCGGAAATCGGGTGGCAGTGTAACAACCCAGAGTGGTGTTACGACTTCTGCACCCTGCTACTATCTCTAATGGGCTAACCTGAATGTCATCTTATGTATTCCTAATCTGTTTGCAACTGTTATGTTCATGTAATGTGCTTGGTTCACCAGCAGGTGGCAGCAAACACGGCAGAGCTGTACTTTGATAGAATGGAACTTTCCATTCGATTCTAAATACCCTCTGGAGAGAAGTGGGCTAGTCCTACTTCCTGCAGGAAGGGTGGGTACCAGTAAGAGTCTGTCTAGTTTACCCCCAGCTAGGGGAAGGTTGTGCAGGGACACGTCTCTGCTGGACGTGCCCACGCCAGCCAGAGCTTCGTGCCCACGCCAGCCAGAGAACCTTAAGCTCTGCTGGCCAGGGAGGCTGAAGCATAGAAGCCTCAGGAGCCAGGAGATTAGTTCCTCGACTGAAAGATAAGTCCGACTACAGAAAGAAGTGCAGCATAAAGAAGATGCTGAGTTATACAGCCAGCCTGTCAGTACAGCAGAGTGAGAGAGAAACAGAGACTAAGCAGAGTTGAGTTTGCCTGTCAGTTTCATGCTAAAGCCTGCTGGAACCAAGACAAAGCCTGTGAATGGTAAACTGTTTTGGTAAAGCTGCCATTTAACTTCATCTGAAGGTCTGGACTCCAGTTATTTCTTCAAATCCCTCAAATATTTCCCCCTATTTATTGCTTCGTAACCAAAGCCTGGGGTCCAGCGGTATCCAGGTAGGAGCATCGTGACACACATAAAGAGATATTTTAGGCCACATAACATACCATTCGGCATTTCCTACATCTGGGACGCGACATAGAGGGCCCTGGGGTGCGGCCGCCCGTTGCAGCAGCTCAAGACTGTTGGTAGTCACTTTCAGGAAAGGAGAAGGGGTGAGGGAACCATCTAACCCTTGGCCCCAACATGCCCTCCCTCCACAAATGACACAGACAACCTTGTCACGTTTATAACTTTTATTTAACAATTTTGTTGGGTGGTAGTCGGCCACAGCTAATTCTTTAAACGGCATAACCATAGCTGAGCCCAGCGGGCGGATTACGCCAGTTCACCTGCTCAGTAACCAACTTCTCTTTACCAGCCGCCAGCTGTGACTTAATAGGATGCCCCAATTAACAAGACCTACATGACTAAAAACCCACCAACATAAACCTCGTATCCAAACAATAGGGAGGGAGGGAGGGACACAGCGCTTCTGCAAAGAGGAAGAGGGAGGGGACGCAGAGCCTTATAAAGGGGCACTCAGCAGCACGCCCCTTCCTGCCGGCAGGATGCAACCATTAACCCCCAACGCACCAGAACCTCAACCCAAACGAATGGGGCCCTATAACAAGGATAGGGGACCTAGGAAAAAGGGGAAGGGGGACCCACAGTCCCTGTACACCCTCCCAATATGGTCAGGTGTCCACCACACTGCTCTATGATAAATTCCCTCATTTGTATACCTTCACAACCAACTTTGCACTATTGCTACACTGGGGGACATGAGGCCTTACTCTAATCTCTTCCTCACTGAATGTACATTAGCAAAAGGGACCAGGTGTAAGGGAGCAAGATCAGACTATGCAGAATTTTTGGGAGCCTGATACCATGGAAGTACCTAGGATCTGTAGAGTCAAAATGATAGGTCCATATTTAATCAAGACAGATTGCAAAATTGATGCATTGGAACAAAAAAAAAGAACAACCTTGGTTGCAAAAGTTGCCTTTTAAGGAAGAGAGACAGACAGGTAGAGTATACACTTCGGACCAAGATTTTTACCTGGATGGAATGAAATTTTAATTAATGTAATTTAATATGTTGTTCTCGCTTTGCAAATAACTGATTACTACCAGGAGTACAAATGATGGGACTCCTCCTCCATGGTTTCTTTCCTGGTTTCTGAAAGCATTTTGTTCACATCTCATTCCTAGAGATTTCACGGTTTATTAAACAGACTAAATAAAGGCTTATCGAGCAATACATGGAATTATCAATATACTGTATTGAGGATAAAGGTCACCTGCCAGGCAGGTCTTTTAATGGTTTTAATGCCCAAACAAGTGGGTTACTGGGTAGATTTGTGATGGGGGTGGAGTATGGAAGTCACAGACACGTTCATTAGGGCAAATTTTATTTCTTCCCCTGGGAGAGGCACACATGCTTGGTGGTTACACACATAACAGGCAATAGTTTCTTAATCAATGCAACAGAAAGTGGCATACTGACTCCACAGGTCCTTGCAATAAAAAGTCTCTGCGCCAACATGCAGCATATTATGAGCATGGCCCCAGACCAACAGATGCCCCAATGAATCCCAGTCCGGAGTTCTTTATGAGGAACCGCCTCTTTGAAGAGTTTCACGATAAGTTTGCATGACATGAAAACAATTCACATCTTGACCACATAGGTGGCCCTTGCAGTCAGGTACCTCTGTGCCTCCTTTCCTGTGCTCCATAGTGTAGAGATCCTCATAGCAGATGTGTGACACACAGGATGGTAGGTAATAGGCTGACTTTGTGCTTAGGTCAGGCACAACATATCGGTATTGATATCTCCTGCTGCTGCTCCTTTACCCAGTCCAGTGGTGGCACCGCCATCTTCCATATGTTAAGAAAAGGTTAAATATAACAGGTCTTTTAAAGGGGTTGTATAGCACACCCTCCTGCAAAGAAAAGCATACTTACCCGTCCCCTGCCACTGCGTCTTGGCTCCTTTGTCCCCGGCCATGTCTGCCTCGCTCAGGTCCTCTGCTGTCAACGTCCGCTTTGATACCACTGTAGTCAATGACTGGCTGCTGGGGCCAGTCATTGGCTGCAGCAGTATCAAAGCTGATGTTGACAGCGGTGGCCAGGGAGCGAAAGAGCAGGAGGTAAGTATGCTATCCTTTGCAGGTCTGGACAGGAAGGGGTTTGGCAAAAAACCTCACAAGGTGGCCAACCCCTTTAAGTGCTGCAGAAAAGAGGAGTTGACCGGCTATGTGTTGTGCAACTGGTCCAGTACTGAAACGCGTAGCAGTGCAGATTTTTTATGTAAGTTCAATTCACTTGGACCAAAGGGATCTGAGTCTTGCAGCCAAAAGACAAACACCAAAAATGCAGCGGCATTTAGGCAGTCTGAATCAGGCCTTAGGGTATGACCTCGCGGCTCGGTTGTGGGGTGTTCGGGGCATGGACGCGCTGTGGTCGAGTACTGCGCAGCCAATTAGGTCACTGTTGCCTCTTATTTAAAAATGAAAGACTGCACTGTATACCAGTCTGCATTGTTAATGCCTATCCAGTATTGAAGGTGCGGCCATTTACAATGCAGATCGGCTATACAGTGCGGTCTTCATTAGTTAAATAAGAGGCAGTTGCAGCCTAACTGGCAGTGCGGTACTTGACCGCAGCACGGCTATGCCCCATCACCACTCCGTGTGGTCCTGGGGATAGGTCATTAAAATTAAAAGCCTGGAGAACCCCTTTAAGCCACTGTTTTGGTCAGTGATTGTGAGCCTAGGGCTACATTCACAGGACCGTATGAATGAGTCCGCATTCGTTCCCGAAATTTTGTGAAACGGGTGCGGACCCATCCATTTCGATGGGACCGCAAAAGATGAGCACAGCATACAGTGAGCTGTCCGCATCTGTAGTTCAGTTCCGCGGCACCGCAAAAAAAAAAATAGAACATTGCGGACAAGAATAGGCATTTCCTATGATAGCGGCGGCATGTGCGGTCCGCAAATTGCGGAATGTACATAGGTCGGTATCCGTGTTTTTCGGATACGCAAAACACCACGTTTGTGTGAATGCAGCCTTAGGGTGGGTTCACACTAGCGTTAGGGATTCCGTTAGGGAACATGGTTATAACGGAAACGAATGGAATGCCCAGACAGAATGCAAAACGGAAGCCTTTAAAAGGCATTCCGTCATAATACAAGTCAATGGGCAGAAGAATGGATCCGTCCTTCCGTCTTATGGATTCTGTTATTTTAACCATGTTTAACGGAAAGCCATAACGGAATCCCTAACGCTAGTGTGAACCCACCCTTAACCAGGACTGGAGCCTCCACAGACATAAGGTATCAGGGAAAGACCTGTTCTGTGTTTAGAGCCGGACCTGATGGAAATCACTGACTGAACACTGACGTGTGTGAATGAGGCATTACACTGACCCCATTTAATTGCATAGGGTAAAAATTTGTTTCTGGGAATAGAATACGTCTACAGTATTTTCTTTTATAAAACCAGTAGAATAACTGGAGGTCCAGATCAGTCGCTTCCCCTTTATCTCATGCCTCCTGTCATGCAAAACGAGTGTGTAAATCTAATATAAGATCCTGATACCGCTTCCGTCCCCTCGGGAGTGAAGCAAGACATTATAAGACCATTAGAGGATATGTTCCGGTAACACAAGTGATGTGATCTGAGGTTGCAGAAGATACATTAACTCTGGTTCAGATATGTCAGGGTACACATTACCATGCATACATCAAGCATTCAGGAAAAGTCAGGAGTGGTGTGCGTTTCATCATACACAATAAATGTATTCAACCCCCCCCCCCACCCCCCGAGATGCCGCACCGCTTGTCAGGGACTTTAGATTTTAGGTACCGCCATGGAAATTTCCCTTCAATTTCAGCTCTTATAGACATTTTCCTTAGGCCTTTTTTTTTCCGGATAGGATGGGGACCCATTAATTTCAATGGGTCAGCAAAAAAAAAAAATGCTGATAGTTCATCTGTTTGTGTTCCGCGTTTGTTGTCCATGTTTCCCTTCAGAAAAAAAAATTGTGCATGTCCTACTTTTTTCACATTTGCGGACAAGGAAAGGCATTTATTACAAGGGATCTGTGGAAAAAAACAGATCCTCCAAAAAAAACGGATGCCGCATCCGTTTTTTTTGACGGACGCACAATTGGCGGACGCAAAAAATAACTGCCGTGTGCATGAGGCCTAAGGCAAGTTACCTCTGTACACACAACTTTAGCAGGAGATGGTTGATGATTTGAACTTAACAGAATTGTGAATGCAGCTGTGGAGGGTAAAGGAACTCTAAGGCCTCATGCACACGACCGTTGTCCGCAAAACACGAATGGCGTCCGTCTGCGTTCCGCAATTTGCGTAACGGCACGGACAGCCATTGATATAACTGCTTTTTCTTGTCCGCAAAATGGACAAGAATAGGACAGGTTATATTTTTTTTGTGGACCACGGAATGGAGCAACAGATGCGGACAGCACACGATGCGGCCCTATTGAAGTGAATGGGTCCGCATCCAAGCCGCAAAAACTGCGGCTCGGATGAGGACCAAAACAACGGTCCTGTGCCTGAGACCTAAGGCCTCTTTCACATGAGCGTGACGGATTGGCTCTGGATGTGTTCAGGGTGCGTTCAGTGAAACTCAGTTCAATCAGTTTTGTCTGCAATTTTGTTCAGTTGTTCAGTTTTTTATGCGCGGGTGCAATGCGTTTTCATGCGTTTTTCATGCGCATGATAAAAAACTGAAAGTTTACAAACAACATCTCTTAGCAACCATCAGTAAAAAACACATCGCACCCGCACTTGCTTGCAGATACAATGCGTTTTTCACTGAAGCCCCATTCGCTTCTATGGCCTCTTTCACACGGGCGTCATGTTTTTTGCCCAGATAGGATGCGGGTGCGTTGCGGGAAAATGTGCGATTTTTCCGCGCGAGTGCAAAACATTGTAATGCGTTTTGCACGCGCGTGAGAAAAATCGGCATGTTTGGTACCCAAACCCGAACTTCTTCACAGAAGTTTGGGTTAGGTGCTCTGTAGATTGTATTATTTTCCCTTATAACATGGTTATAAGGGAAAATAATAGCATTCTGAATACAGAATGCATAGTACAATAGGGCTGGAGGGGTTAAAAAAAAATAATAATAATTTAACTCACCTTAATCCACTTGTTCGTGCAGCCGGCATCTCTTCTGTGTTCTTTCTTCAGGACCTGGGTAAAGGGCCTGTGGTGACGTCACTGCGCTCATCACATGGTCCATCACATGATCTTTTTTTACCATGGTGATGGATCATGTGACGGACCATGTGAGGAGCGCAGTGACGTCATCACAGGTCCTTTACCCAGGTCCTGAAGAAAGAAGACAGAAGAGAAACTGGGCTGCGCGATCAAGTGGATTAAGGTGAGTTAAAAAAAAAATATTATTTTTTTAACCCCTCCATCCCTATTGTACTATGCATTCTGTATTAAGAATGCTATTATTTTCCCTTATACCCAGCTCCTAGCAACCGTGCGTGAAAATCGCACCGCATCCGCACTTGCTTGCAGATGCTTGCGATTTTCACGCAGTCCCATTCACTTCTATGGGGCCTGCGTTGCGTGAAAAAACGCACAAAATAGAGCATGCTGCGATCTTCACGCAACGCACAAGTGATGCGTGAAAAATCACCGCTCATGTGCACAGCCCCATAGAAATGAATGGGTCCGGATTCAGTGCGGGTGCAATGCGTTCACTTCACGCATTGCACCCTTGCGGAAAACTCGCCCGTGTAAAAAGGGACCTATGGGGCCAGAGCTGCGTGAAAAACACAGAATATAGAACATGCTGCGTTTTTCACGCAACGCAGAACTGATGCGTGAAAAAACCCGCTCATGTACACAGACCTATTGAAATGAATGGGTCAGGATTCAGTGCGGGTGCTATGAGTTCACGTCACGCATTGCACCCGCGCTGAAAACTTGCTCGTGTGAAAGGGGGCTAAATGACCAGCGGAGGTGGCATGCAATGTCAATGCAATATAGCAATGATGGGGATGTCCCTGCAAGGAAAACTGGTAATAACTGTCTGAAGTAACTGCTAGTAATTCATTTATGACTTCTAGCAGGAATAACAAAGGAATAGTACATACGGTCATAAGAATAAAAGAATTGTTATTACAGAGGAAATTCAAGTACCCGTATTTTTCGCCCCATAAGACGCACCCCCCCCCCCACAAAAGTGGGGGAAAAGTGCCCCTGCGTCTTATGGGGCGAATGCTGGCTATTTACATCGCAGTCTGCAATGTATAAGTGAGGAGGGACGAGGGACTGTAGTAGGCGGGGAGAGCAGCGGGCAGTGCAGGCCGCCCTGCCTGCTAGCTGCTAGTGCTTACTACAGGAGCGTGACATGTGTACCGGTAAGTACGGTACACATGGGGAGCAGGGGGAGCGCATCATTATTCAGTTTAGATATGATGATTAACACTACGTATAAGGCTAGTTTCACACTAGCATTCGGCTGTCCGCTCGTGAGTTCCGTTTGAAGGGGCTCACGAGCGGACCCGAACGCTTCCGTCCAGCCCTGATGCAGTCTGAATGGATGCGGATCCGCTCAGACTGCATCAGTCTGGCGGCGTTCAGCCTCCGCTCCGCTCAGCAGGCGGACACCTGAACGCTGCTTGCGGCGTGCGGATCCGTCCAGACTTACAATGTAAGTCAATGGGGACGGATCCGTTTGAAGATGCCACAATATGGCTCAATCTTCAAGCGGATCCGTCCCCCATTGACTTTCAATGTAAAAGTCTGGACGGATCCGCTCAGGCTAATTTCACACTTAGCTTTTTTTTGCCAATATAATGCAGACGGATCCGTTCTGAACGGGGCCTCCATCTGCATTAATATGATCGGATCCGTTCAGAACGGATCCGATCGAACGCTAGTGTGAAAGTAGCCTAATACAGTACATACTGAGCGGCGGGGCCAGAGTACAGTGCCTGCACTGCCCGCCGCTCTCCCCGCCTTATCCAGCCCCTTCCTAGGAATCTGTGGATGGGATAATGATAGGATGGGGGGGGGGGGGAGGGTCTGTGGATGGGACTGTTATGAGGGGGGGAATCTGTGGATGGGACTGTTATGGGGGGGGAATCTGTGGATGACACATATAGCAGTATCATCCACAGATCCTCACCACCACATAACAGTGCCATCCACAGATACCCCCCATCATAATGCCATCCACAGATCCCCCCCACCATCATAATGCCATCCACAGACCCCCCATCATAATGCCATCCACAGCTCCCCCCCATAACAGTGCCATCCACAAATCCCACACCCCATAACAGTGCATCATCTTCAGATCCCCCATAATAGTTTTATGGACACACCTTTTGGTTAAAAATATATTTTTTCTTATTTTCCTCCTCAAAAACCTAGGTGCGTCTTATGGTCCGGTGCGTCTTATAGGGCGAAAAATACGGTAGTTACTGAAACAGACATGTCAGAAGAGGTGACAGCTCCACTAATTCCCAAACCTTATATGTTCCTTTTCATACAGTCCTCTAGTCCTGTGTCTTAAACATTCTGGGGGTCATTTACTAAAGCCATCTTTTTATGCCGGTCTTAGATTCCTCCCTTCCGCTGCCATGAGATATGGCTAATTTATAACGAGGCGTGCGTCGCAAAATATTGTAGCATAGCCGGTCAAAGAAAGCATTTTTTTTTTTTTACGACGATCCCTTGATAAATGTCTTGAAACTTGTATCTGTAGGTGAATGTAGGATATCCCAGACTATTCTGTGCAATAATACTAAATACTAAAGGTATTGGGATAGTATTATATAAAAGATAAGATTTAAAACATTACTAATTATGCTGATAAAACAACAATCAGATATAGTTATATTAGATTTGTCATATATAAGGTGGGTCACATCACAGTAGTGAAGTGTGCTTTGCTGGGGGTGTCCATTGTTATAGAGCATAGCTTAAAATGCCAGGTTCCCAACAAATTGTCCTACGGTGGTAGGGCAGCCTGCCTATTCGACACTTCTGACACAGTGTTTCCTTTCTCAGCCCCTCATAATAGCAGAGTATTTGCAGATACAGGCTAACTTGCCCTGTAGGGGCTCATGCACACAAACTGCTCCGTGCCCGTGCCGCGGACCGCAAATAGCCGTCCGCAATACACGGGCACCGGCTGTGTGCACTCAGTGCTGTGGATGTTGACCCATTGGCTTGTATGGGTCCGCGATCCACAAGATACAGCAAAAGAAAGGACCTGTCTTATCTTTTGCGGTGCGGAAAAGATGCAACATGACCTATCTTTGGCCGTATCTTGCGGATCCATTCAAGTCAACGGTTTCGCATCCCGCAGCATGGAGTGCACATGGCCAGCGCCCATATATTGCGCACAGAGCCCTTACATTCATGTGCATGAGCCCTAAGGGAGAGTTCACATCACAGTTATTTTTCTGTTCTTCTGATCCGTCAGAAGAACAGAAAACTAAGGGGGGGGGGGGGGAATAAATCCTATAAAAAAGCGGATCCTGTGCACCAGTTATGCACATTTAGCATCCGTTTGAGCCACTTCCGTCTGAGATCATTTTTTTTTAGGCGGGAAAAAAACGTACTGCATGCAGAACTTATTTTTTTCCGTCTAAAAAAACATCTCAAACGGAATTGGCTTAAACGGATGCTAAATGTGCATAACTAGTGCCGAGGATCCGCTTTTTCTTTTTTTTCTGTTCTTCTGAATGTAAAAATAACGATGATGTGAACTCTCCCTCAAAGTGAACAGTTGTGGTATTCCAAGCTTCCCTTTAGGCCTCATGCACGCAACCTATCCGTTTTGCAGTCAGCAAATAGCGGATCTGCAAAATACGAATGAGGTCCGTGTTACTTCCACATTTTTTGCGGACCCATTATCTTCCATGGGTTTGTGGTCTGCTTTTTGCATATAAGTATAGAACATGTTCAATCCGCACCTTTATGTCCGTTCCGCAAAATTCGGAACAGGGACCCATTTAAAACAATGGGTCTGCAAATAAAGGGGGTCATTTACTAAGCTGGAATACACTTAATTAGGCATATTTCAGGCATGTTGCGCCGCTATCTGCGAATTTGCTCCACTCACGCCAGTTCTAAAATTTTAGGCAGGGAAAGGGACGGCAAGCCCGGGTCAATCACCATTTTCTACGCCTGTTTTAGGTGTAGAAAATTATCTAAATGTAAAACAGTTCGGAAGCTGTCTTACATTTAGAACTGGCGCTGGATGCGCCGAAGTTAGGGAGAGGCCGGCGCCTCTTCATAACTTCTGCGGATCCTCCGCCAGCACAGGGCCTTTATTAAGACTGGCGTCTAAAGCACCAGTCTTAATAAATGTGCCCCAAGATGCGGACAGCACACAGACCGCATGTGTACTTTGCGGATCTGTGATTTGCGGACCGACAAAATGGATACGGTCGTGTGCATGGGGCTTTAACCATATGACTACTACCTACTGTGAACTTTTATTATCTGCTTCAACTGAAGACTTTTAGGCTAGGGCCTCACAGCGATGGGATAATTTAGAACCGTGAATTGGCTGTAAAAACAGATGCGTCGCACGTGACTTACATTAAAGTGAATGGAGTAAAAGTCGTACGCGATTTGCGGCACAAAATCCACCAGGTCTGGATTTTTTTGCGCCTGTTGCGTTGCAGTATGTGGCATGTCGCGACACCATTGACAATGTCGCCATGTAGCCCTAGCCTGATGCTTGCCACCTGCCCTTTCACCACTTTATGGTCTTTTAGCCTAGTGACGAGCAATGAGGGACACAGGACTCCTGTACTGATCATGGTCCCAGCGGGTCACCTATCCTATGGAAAAGTGATACATGTGTTTTGCTGAAAAACGACTTCAAGGGTTTCAACAGGAAAAGAACATAACCCCCACTGGATCCAGCGGTGACAGTCGCCTATACTGTGGATGCTGATATTGTGCAGCTGGAAAATCGTCTGGTAAGAGAAGGTACAGCGCGGCCAGATGATATTAGTTAGCTAAATGGAGTATCTCTGTTAATTATCACGTATCAGGGGATAGATATACGCATTACAGAAATCTGGAGCAACTCTTTAAATCTGCATACGTTGTGTGGTAAATGCAGCGAAACAAACGTCTCTATAATTGATGAGGGCTTAGCCTACACACGGCATTTCTCCGCTACGCTCGGCGTCCTGCAGACTTGCTTGTCCCTGCAGTTTTAGCCTAGAAATGCTGCACGTATAGAAGCCGGATTCATTAGCATGCTGGAAGGCTTGTCGTTTAATGGTTATTACCTAAAGGTACGGCTACACAGCAGTATTGGACGCGACACGTGTATCGCAGTGTAGCAGGGCAGCCATAGAAATGAATGGGGTCGCAGCACGACTAGTACAATTGCCGCAACGCTGCTAGTGCTTCCAAGGGGTCCCGTCCCGTGCGGCCGTTCCGCGATTCCGGATTTGCGGACCCATTGAAGTGAATGGGTCCGCATCCGTGATGCGGAATGCACACGGAACTGTGGCCGTGTATTGCGACCTGTCCTATTTTTTGCAATTTCTAATTGCAGATTTTGGTGCAGATTAGATGCGGTTTTGCAGCAGTGGAAACCTTGCTTGTTTTTGGGAGTGCTATAGCATTGCTTAGGAGAAACTCTGGAACTGATAATGTGGGGGAACAGTCTGACGGGTTGTGGCTAAACTTTGGGTCAGTATGCAATATTCTCTGCAAGATATATGTATTCTAGTATGGCAGTAGGTAGGCTAATGTCCCATGGATCCAGGATCGGAACTCTGATTCTGTGACCATATTATGTGGACACAATAACAAACCCTGTATGCACTGATTATACTCTCCCATGTATACTGTCGCACTTGCACTTTATATGATTGTATCAGTAATTGCCATATACCCGCAGTCTGATTGTAATTTTAAATGTTCTTAAATTTTCTGTGTGGCCAGAAATGGTTATGACTCTGTGAGTATTAATAAAATTGAGTATTATTTGAACTATAACTGACTATGGAGTTATAATTTGTTATTTAGGAATTGATCTATGTATCTTTATATTGGTCTTGATAATGTGGGGGCCCCTGTTCTGGGGGTACTGAGGGTGCTGTGGCATAGCTTATGAGGAATTATGGGGGAACTCTAGCACTATTTTGGGGGTAACTAATGCATAGTGTATAGGTGCACTCTGATATTGTTTATGGGGGGGCTCTATCTCTGTGGTGCAGAGATTATGGGGGGAAAACGGAAAGGAGGAGATTTATCAAACTGCTGCAAAAGAAGACTGGCTTAATTGCCCATAGCAACCAATCAGATTCCACCTTTAATTTTCCAGCGCTCCTTTTGTAAAATGAAAGGAGGAATCTGATTGGTTGCTATGGGCAACTAAGCCAGTATTCCTTTACACCAGTTTTGATAACCCCATGGTCTCCAGTTGCAGCACGCTCATGCACAGCGATGCTCCGCGCCTGCGCAGTCTGAGGTGTTACTATCGCCACAACACTGCACAGTGGTTTCTGCCTAGTAACGGACTGTACCAACTCACCTGACAGACTAACCTCTTTCTCAATGCCTAAAAATGTCACCTAAAGTAAACTGTAAACCCGTCTGTTATAAGAAAGTCTAGTAACCAGGCTCTTTCCCCACATTAAACGCATTTCCTTGCTGAATCCCACTGCCGCCGCCACCCCCCTGTACCGGGTAAATGGGAGCTACCGTTGCTATGGAGACGCGGTAACATCTCTGCTGCATGAAGTTGGCTGGAAAGAGGACCGTACACAGTAATTACTGGCGTGAGGGGACTTATTCCATAGGGACTGTGCTGGGCTGACCCGTGCAGGTAAATGTCATTAATCTTTATTAAGAAGACGCCATGTCCTAGTTAAAAAGCTGTTTTTGGTTTGGTGAGGTTTCATACAGCAGTCCATGGTATATCTGTATACTGCCTGACTGTACGTACGGCTTACCTGTGGAAGCTTCCTCAGGGAAAGAGATGGCTTCTTCAACCAATCAGAGTTCATGTTTCATTTTTACTACGGAGGTTAGAATATGAAAGCTGAGCTGTGATTGGTTGCTGTGGACAATCACATTTAACCCCAGAAAGCCATCTTACACTTTGCTTTGCACTCTATCTATAATGTCCAGTGTGAACAGAGGCATGTTTTAATGTTTTGCTTGCTTTGTTGGCCCGCTAAGCCTCAAAATGTCACCCGCATGGAATATAACTGGGGGTCTCTTCATCGCTACGTTTGCGCCAATTTTACATGTCATTACAGTAAGGCCCTTGCAGGTTTCTACTAGACGTTCTGAGAATTTAAAGGGGCGTTCCCACAAACAACACATATCGCCCATGCACAGGATAGCGTCGGCAGTCCCCAGGGGCGGACTGGGAACTTAAAGTGTCGCTGGAAAAAAAACCTAAAAGTGGCCCCGTTTTGTAGTTGGGTCCAAATGGATGGAAGGCAGGGCCAGCAATACCATGTTGTAGCACATTATACCACCCCAACATGGCCAAATACCACAGTCCATCACAAAATACATCCCCAAAGGCTTACACTGGCAGGCCATGGGGAGGGCTTAGGCGGCCCCCTGGCCATCGGCCCACCAGAAAGTTCCCCTGTAAGGTCTATGGCCAATCTGCCCCTGGCAGTCCCATAGAAGTCAATGGAGCAGTGGTCACACATGCGCACCCCCCATCCATTCTCACGGGAGACGTTGGGGGTCCGTCTACTCGGACAGGGCATAAGTGTTGTTTGCAGGAAAATCTCTTTAAAAAGGTTGTCCCATTATAAACAGATGTTCCCTATAAGTGTCTGGTCACGGGAGTCCACAGGATAGGGGACGTGTCCAATCATGGGGGTCCGGCCACCGGGGCCCTCGTCGATCACAAGAATAGGCGATCTGCGTTCCCCCCAGTTTGCGGTCGTGTACACATGCTGCGGCGCTCCATTCAAGTCTATGGGATTGTCATAGATATCCGAGTACAAATGCTCCGCTATCCCATAGAGTTGAATGGAGTGACCGTCCCTCAAATGGGGGAACAAGCCCCTTCCTTTTCATGATTATCGGGGGCCCTAGCGGTCAGACCGCTGCTGATCAGACATTTATCCGCTACCAAGTGGATAGGGGATAAGGGGTCATTTATCAAACTGGTGTAAAGTAGAATTGGCTTAGTTGCCCATAGCAACCAATCAGATTCCACCTTTCATTTTCCAAAGGAGCTCTGAAAAATTAAAGAAGGAATCTGATTGGTTGATATGGGCAAGTAAGCCAGTTCTACTTTACACCAGTTTGATAAATGACCCCCTAAGTGGTTTTTTATGGGATAAACCCCTTTAAGCACTACCCTTAAATGCTGGCTATGCCTCCTATAATGGATCTCAATAACGGAAAGAAAAACGCAGATGTGAAAGTAGCCTAAGTCGAAATTTGCTGCAGTATTGCAAAGGTAATATAACCCCCCCCCCCCCCGCTCCAAACACAGCTTGTGAATAAAGTTATTCCAAAACTTTACTGTATTGTAGAACTTCTAAAGTTGTGGATAATTAATGAAGCCCACATAGGGGGGAGGGTAAACAAACAGGCCCATCCGTAAAAACTCATCGGCCCAGGGTTTTCTACGTCTGTGAGCCGCTGTCCGGTTCCTTTTATTTGATCTCATTCTTATATTTCTGGGTCTACAGTTCCATCATGTTTTTATTGTATAAAGTAACAGTCCTAGGATCAGGACCGGACTCACGCTTTTGGTGTGTACCCTTTTTCTGCAGGTATGACCCAATGGATCTACAGACAGACAACATGGCTCTTATTCTGGAAAATGAGCAGTTCTTCAAAACTTCTTAGTAAGTATTTTATCACCTATAACCCTATAATCAGATCGATAAAAGTGCCTTATATGTTTATTTATTTATTCTGAGGGCCACATTATCAGGTTGCAGGGCGTGATTGGATCTGTAGTAAGGGTCCGTTCACACGGCAGAATTTGTTGGGGGAATTTTACTGTAGATTCCGCCGGCGGTCGTGTGCTGTCTGCCTTCCATTGCTTTCAGTAGGAGGCAGCCCTGCAGTTCGGGGGTTGGTGTTTAAAGCCACAACCATGTCAAGAAATGGACATGTCCCTTGTTGGCACAGTGTGCGGACAGCCACCGCTTGGAGCTGCTGTAGGTGTCAGCTCGTGGTTTAATTCTTCAGTGGAGATAAGCTGCGAGCGGGTCTGCGGCATCCAAATTAAAAAAATCTGAGGTTTCTGCCGTGGTATTATCAGCGTCAAAAGCTAAAACTGAAAAGGTAAAAATGATACACATGGACACTTACTTTTAATCCATGTTTTATGTATGTCCCCTCCGGTCCTGGTTGTAACACAGTGCAGTATTGACCATATTCTCCCATATTGCCCCCCATCTCCATCAGCCTCAAATTAACCTCCCATCCGACTGCCCAGCCTACATCAGCCTCAGATCAGATCCCCATCAGACCCTCTCTAGACTCCAATCAGCCCCATCTGACCCCAAAGTCTCTGACCTCAAGTCTCCATTAACCTCAGATCAGACAACCATCAGACCCCCAGCCTCAGATCAGACTCCCGTGAGACCGTCCCCAGCCTCCATTAGCCTCAGATCCGCCTCCCGTCACCCCCCTCAGCCTACACCAGCCTCAGATCACACCCCCATCATTCCCCCAGCCTCAGATCACTCTCCCTAGCCTTCATTATCCTCAGATCAGCCCCATCAGACCCTCAAAGCCTCCACCAGCCTCAGATCAGACCCCCATCAGACCCTCCGCAGCCTCCATTATACTCAGATCAGCCTTCCATCAGACCCCCCAGCCTCCAGTCAGACTCTCCAGCCTGCACTTCTTCAAATCAGACCCCCAATCAGATCTCAGATCAAACGTTTAAAAATAAACTTACCTCTCCAGCTCTGGATGGCGCTGTTCACTCACCTTCCCTCGTCTTCTTCCCGCCACGCTGTATTGTGACCTGACGGCGCACAGCGTCAGGTCATAGTGCGTGCCTACGTGCACTACATCCTAACACTGTACGTGTCAGGACACAGAGCAGGGCCCTTAAGAAGACCACGGACCTGCTTTATTGAACACAGAAAATGCACAATAAATAACTCAGCACTTCCACCCTTCATCATCTCTATTCTATTGGTTCTGTTTTGCGGTCCCCAATGCACGGGCCCCATCCGTGCAGCAGCTGCGACGGATCCAGACCCATTCAACTTGAATGAGCCCGTGATCCGTCCGCACAGTAAAAAAATAGAACAAGTTCTATTTTATTGCGGTGTGGAGGCACAGATAGAAACACCACGGAAGCACGCCCTTTAGCACTGCAGCTCCGGATTAAGGACCCGTTCAAGCGAATGGGTCCAGATCCGTGATTCGGGGAGCACACGGCCGGTGCCACAGCCTGGCAACAGATGTGTGCATGAGCCCTAAAACTGAGAAATATACTGGTTGATGTCATTAAATTAGAATATCATATTTTTATTTATTTATTTCAGTAATTCAATTCAAAAAGGTAAAACGCATATGTTCTATAGATTCATTACACACAGAGTGATCTATTTCAAGCATTTATTTCTTTAAATGTAGATGATTACAGACCTCCCAAGTGTCCCTCTTTTGGAGGGACAGTCCCTACTTTTGACCGAAGTCCATCTCTCCCTCTTTGCTCCTTAAAGGGACTCTGTCATCAGATTTGTGCCCTATAAGCTAAACATATGGCCATGTCGGTGCTAATAACATGAATCCTAAACTGCCCTTATTAAACCTGCTTGTGGCTCTATTATCCCAAAAAACAGGTTTTTATAAGCTGTCACTCGCCTACCTAAGGTGCCCAAGGGGTTTTACGTTAATCCAGGATGCCCGCCTGCACCCCTCGCCGTCTGGTGCCCAGCGCCGCCTTCCTCACCTCAGCGCCGCCTCCTCAATCCACCCATCCCTCTGCCAGATCCTGCGCTTGCGCACTAGGCTCAGCCTGATGCGCCGCGGACTCCTGGCAGCGGCTTCATTGAGCGAAGTGCGCATGCGCCGGCCTGATGCGCATGCGCACTTCGCTCAACAAAGCCGCTGCCAGGAGTCCGCGGCGCATCCGGCTGAGCCTAGTGCGCAAGCGCATTCATGTTATTAGCACCGACATGGCCATATGTTTAGCTTATAGGGCACAAATCTGATGACAGAGTCCCTCTTTTTTTTATCTGAGTTAGAGATTTGCATTATTACATTTACAATATTGATCCAGAAAGTGTTTTTCTGGTTTCTTTCTGTATTTTAGAACCTGCCTTTTATATTAATTCATTATTTAATGCAATTTGGATTTTAGAAATGGTAATGGATGTATGCGATTATGGCTTACAGCTAAAGAAAACCCAAAAGTCAGTATCTCAGAAATTTTGAATATTATATAAGACCAATTAAAAAAATGATTTTCAATACAGAATTTTTGGCTTACTGAGAAGTCTGTCCAGTATATGCACTCAGTGCTTGGTCAGGGCTCCTGCGGCGTGGCATGGAGGCGATCAGCCTGAGGCACTGCTGAGGTGTTTTGGAAGCCCAGGATGCTTTAATAGTGCCCTTCAGCTTGTCTGCTTTGTTGCGTCTGGTGTCTCTCACCTCCCTTATGACAATACCCCATACATTCTCTATAGGGTTTAGGTCAGTCGAGTTTGCTGAACAATCAAGCAAAGTGATACTGTGGTTATTACACCAGGTATTGGTACTTTTGGCAGTGTGGGCAGGTGCCAAGTCCTGCTGGAAAATGAAATCAGCATCTCCATAAAGCATGAAGTGCTCTAAAATTTCGTGGCAGATGGCTGCACTGACTGTGGACTTGATATAAAACAGTGGACCAACACCAGCAGATGACATGGCTCCCCAAACCATCACTGACTGTGGAAACTTCTCACTGGACCTCACACAACTCAGACTGTGTGCCTCTCCATTCTTTGGACCAATGAGCAACAGTCCAGTCCTTTTTCTCCTTAGCTGGGGTAAGACGCTTCTTAGGTTGTCTCTGGGTCATGAGTGGCTTGACACAAGGAATGCGACACTTGTAGACCATGTCCTGGATACGTCTGTTTGTGGTGACTCTTGAAGCACTGACTCCAGCTGCAGTCCACTCCTTGTGAATCTTCCCCAAATTCTTGAATGCCCTTTTCTTTCAAGGCTGCAGTTATCAAGTGCACCCTTTTCATTCCACTCAACTTTCCATTAATCACTCTGTGAACATCCAGCTTCTTTAGCAATGACCCTTTTAAACTTACCCTCCTTGTGGAGGGTGTCAATGACTGTCTTCTGGACAACTGTCAAGTCAGCAGTCTTCCCCATGCTTGTGTAGCTGAACTAGATTGAGGGACCACTAGAGTGTGACACCATGAGTCTGCAATATTGAACCTTTTCACAATATTCAAATTTTCTGAAATACTGACTTTTAGGTTTTCATTAGCTATAAGCCATAATCATCAACATTAAAAGTAATAAACACTTGAAATAGATCACTCTGTGTGTAATGAATCTGTAGAATATATGAGTTTCACCTTTTTGAATTAAATTACTGAAATAAATAAATTTTTTGATGATATTTAAATTTATTGAGAAGCACTAGTATAAAGAAATCTTCTTTTTGTCGTAGGAGTTTATCCATGTTTCCCCTCCTCCTCCTCACAATCCTGTGTCTGGCTGTAAGGCAACTGGCTACAGCAGAAGCCTCCCCTACTGTCTGCAGTAGAACAAAGACATTGGGCCAGATTTATCATTAGCTCCAGTCAGAATAATGGAGTGAAAAAGTCCCAAAAAAAAAGTCCCAAACGCTAAAACTGCGCACAAATTTGCGACTTTTTTGTGCTCTGCACTATGCTCGCCAGTTTTCTGAAAGTGGGCGTATTTTTTTATGTAAATGAATCTCTAGACAGATTTACTATTGGGACTATTTAAAAAGTCGCAAAAAAGTTGCAATTTCACTCCAGTGAGGACCATGCTGGGTACTTTCACACTTGCGTTGTTTGGTTCCGGCAGGCAGTTCCGTTGCCTGAACTGACTGCCTGATCAGGCAAACTGTATGCAAACGGATGTCATTTTTTCTGACTGATCAGGCATTTTTCAGACTGATCAGTCAGAAAAATGCCTGATCAGTCAGAAAAATGCATTGCAATACCGGATCCGTTTTTCCGGTGTCATCAGGCAAAACGGATCCGTTTTTTTTCTTCTTCTCATTTTTAAAGGTCTGCGCATGCGCAGACCGGAAGAACGGATCCGGCATTCCGGTATTTTGAATGCCGGATCCGGCACTAATGCATTCCTATGGAAAAAAAGGCATTCAGGCAAGTCTTCAGTTTTTTTCGCCGGAGATAAAACTGTAGCATGCTACGGTTTTCTCTTTTGCCTGATCAGTCAAAATGACTGAACTGAAGACATCCTGATGCAAACTGAACGGATTACTCTCCATTCAGAATGCATGGGGATATGCCTGATCAGTTCTTTTCCGGTATAGAGCCCCTAGGACGGAACTCTATGCCGGAAAAGAAAAACGCAAGTGTGAAAGTAGCCTTATCTTATGAGACTTTTTAATAGAACACGCAACTTTTTCATAAAAACGTGCAACCTTTTTGTAAAGATGTGCGACTTTTGTAAAGCTGCTTACTGACGGATAAACTGCTACCGTCAAACCACATTTATTACAGTCTTAAAGGGCCGATCATAAATCTGACTTGGCTAAAACTGACTTTAGCCATATGTGAAAGTGGAGTGAGCTGTCAGAGTCATGATAAATCTGGCCCATTGTTTATACCAGCCCCCTTGCTACACCTCATCCACTCAGGGCAAGCAAGCTCCATCACTTTTTGACCTCCCTGCTTCCCCTACGTTGCTGAAATGTTAAAGGGGTATTCCCATTTGGGACACTGATGGCATATCGTTGAGATATGCCATGAATGTGAGATAGGTGCGTGACCCACCCTTATCTCCAGAATGGGGCCCTTGAAGTGTGAAGGAGAGCACATTGTGCACATTCATCTCTATGGGAGTTCCAAAAACAGCTGAGCGAGTGAGAGCGTACTGCGCATGCACGGCTACCTCACGATTCACCGCTATGGGACTACAGGAAATAGCCGATCCGGCCCTCAGCTATTTTCAGCGCTCCCACAGAGGTGAATGGAGGGTGGGCATGCATGCACAGCTGCTCTCAGTTTCCTTTGGAGACCCATTTGAGAGATAGGAGATGGGACCCACAGCTATCTGACACAGCATATCCTAGGGATATGCGATCACTGTCTGAGATGACATAACCCGGGCCCAGTGAGATACACTCTGTCATGTATATGTCTCCCCTGGAAGAACTGAGATCTTAGATCTGAATGTGTCCATTTTGAAATCTGGCAGGATATAAGGGGGTCCCCTTTCAAATTATTTTCCATGATGCCCACTGATGCCTCACAAGTAGTGGTGCTGCCAGAATACAGAAACTACTTTCCTCCATACTTTTTGGGAATGTCTGACCCTAATACCCTTCTAGTATATATCGTAAACCCTGATAGTTTTCCCCTTGACATCTGCTTTCTGTGATCCTGGTTATATTTTGTGAAATTGCTAAATAAATAATTAAAACAAAAATAAAGCAGAGCTGCAATGTAAAGCAAGGAAACAGCAGTATCCAGAGCTTCTAATGAGACACATAGCAGAACAGAGCTTTAAAAAGGATCCAGACAGACCCCACTGGAAGTAAATAGCAGATAGCATCAAGCTGCTCCTTCTATACGTTTTGCATAGATTTGCTTACCCATGGAAAAAGTGCATTTCCTTGTTGTACCACCCGCAAGCATAGAGACAAGGACATCCTGACCCAAGGATCTTTTTACACCACCAAAGTAAATAGGAGTTGATATATTGATCAGGGGTTGATGCGACCTTAGCACATCCATTTGAGCTGAACATTTCCAGTGTGCTGTACCTTGTACTGGTCAGAGCTGTTCTCATACCAGTCATCCCAAACAGAAGCACATGTCGTAGATGATTTTTCAGCACTTTTTTAGCCTTGAATAATGTTCCAGTAGCAAAAAAAAAAACACCTGAAATAGATCCACATTTTTAAACTTTTCCTAGAGTTCTGTATTAGGGTACATTGGGGCAGACTGTCCATAGACCCCACAGCCAAATTTCCCAGTGGGCAAACACCCAGAGGGCCACCCAAGCCCTCCTAACGGCTGATAGTTCTCAAAATTGAATAATGTAGGAGCATTACGTACTTATGAATCAGGTACAATGAATTAAACATATGAGCTTCTGAATTCAACTGTATCGCCATCTTCACTGGTATTTAGTTCTGCTGGGACAGTATTTGCTGCTGTACAGTGGTATTTGGTTCTGCTGGGGCAGTATTTTGTGCTGCACTGTGGTATTTGGTTCTGCTGGGGCGGTATTTTGTGCCGCACTATGGTATTTGGTTCTGCTGGGACAGTATTTTGTGCCGCACTGTGGTATTTGGTTCTACTGGGACAGTATTTTGTGCCGCACTGTGGTATTTGGTTCTTCTGAGGCGGTATTTTGTGCTACACTGTGGTATTTGGTTCTACTGGGACAGTATTTAGTGTCGCACTGTGGTGTTTGGTTCTTCTGAGGCGGTATTTTGTGCCGCACTATGGTATTTTATTCTACTGGGACAGTATGTAGTGTCGCACTGTGGTGTTTGGTTCTGCTGGGGCAGTATTTAGTGCCGCACTGTGGTATTTGGTTCTGCTGGGGCAGTATTTTGTGCTGCACTGTGGTATTTGGTTCTGCTGGGACGGTATTTTGTGCCGCACTGTGGTATTTGCTTCTGCTGGGGCAGTATTTTGTGCTGCACTGTGGTATTTGGTTCTACTGGGACAGTATTTAGTGCCGCACTGTGGTATTTGCTTCTGCTGGGGCAGTATTTTGTGCTGCACTGTGGTATTTGGTTCTACTGGGACAGTATTTAGTGTCGCACTGTGGTGTTTGGTTCTGCTGGGGCAGTATTTAGTGCCCCACTGTGGTATTTGGTTCTGCTGAGGCGGTATTTTGTGCCGCACTATGGTATTTGGTTCTACTGGGACAGTATTTTGTGCCGCACTGTGGTATTTGGTTCTGCTGAGGCGGTATTTTGTGCTGCACTGTGGTATTTGGTTCTACTGGGACAGTATTTTGTGCCGCACTGTGGTATTTGGTTCTGCTGAGGCGGTATTTTGTGCCGCACTATGGTATTTGGTTCTACTGGGACAGTATTTAGTGTCGCACTGTGGTGTTTGGTTCTGCTGGGGCAGTATTTTGTGCTGCACTGTGGTATTTGGTTCTGCTGGGACGGTATTTTGTGCCGCACTGTGGTATTTGCTTCTGCTGGGGCAGTATTTTGTGCTGCACTGTGGTATTTGGTTCTACTGGGACAGTATTTAGTGTCGCACTGTGGTGTTTGGTTCTGCTGGGGCAGTATTTAGTGCCCCACTGTGGTATTTGGTTCTACTGGGACAGTATTTAGTGCCGCACTGTGGTGTTTGGTTCTGCTGGGGCAGTATTTAGTGCCCCACTGTGGTATTTGGTTCTACTGGGACAGTATTTAGTGCTGCACTGTGGTATTTGGTTCTACTGGGACAGTATTTTGTGCCGCACTGTGGTATTTGGTTCTGCTGAGGCGGTATTTTGTGCTGCACTGTGGTATTTGGTTCTACTGGGACAGTATTTAGTGTCGCACTGTGGTGTTTGGTTCTGCTGGGGCAGTATTTAGTGCCCCACTATGGTATTTGGTTCTGCTGGGGCAGTATTTAGTGCCGCACTGTGGTATTTGCTTCTGCTGGGGCAGTATTTTGTGCTGCACTGTGGTATTTGGTTCTACTGGGACAGTATTTAGTGTCGCACTGTGGTGTTTGGTTCTGCTGGGGCAGTATTTAGTGCCGCACTGTGGTATTTGCTTCTGCTGGGGCAGTATTTTGTGCTGCACTGTGGTATTTGGTTCTACTGGGACAGTATTTAGTGTCGCACTGTGGTGTTTGGTTCTGCTGGGGCAGTATTTAGTGCCCCACTGTGGTATTTGGTTCTACTGGGACAGTATTTAGTGTCGCACTGTGGTGTTTGGTTCTGCTGGGGCAGTATTTAGTGCCGCACTGTGGTATTTGGTTCTGCTGGGGCAGTATTTAGTGCCGCACTGTGGTATTTTCTTCTGCTGGGGCAGTATTTTGTGCCGCACTGTGGTATTTGCTTCTGCTGGGGCAGTATTTTGTGCTGCACTGTGGTATTTGGTTCTACTGGGACAGTATTTAGTGCCGCACTGTGGTGTTTGGTTCTGCTGGGGCAGTATTTAGTGCCCCACTGTGGTATTTGGTTCTACTGGGACAGTATTTAGTGCTGCACTGTGGTATTTGGTTCTACTGGGACAGTATTTTGTGCCGCACTGTGGTATTTGGTTCTGCTGAGGCGGTATTTTGTGCTGCACTGTGGTATTTGGTTCTACTGGGACAGTATTTTGTGCCGCACTGTGGTGTTTGGTTCTGCTGGGGCAGTATTTAGTGCCCCACTATGGTATTTGGTTCTGCTGGGGCAGTATTTAGTGCTGCACTGTGGTATTTGCTTCTGCTGGGGCAGTATTTTGTGCTGCACTGTGGTATTTGGTTCTACTGGGACAGTATTTAGTGTCGCACTGTGGTGTTTGGTTCTGCTGGGGCAGTATTTTGTGCCGCACTGTGGTATTTGGTTCTGCTGGGGCAGTATATTGTGCCGCACTGTGGTATTTGGTTCTGCTGGGGCGGTATTTTGTGCCGCTCTCCAGTATTGCTGGCTCCGCCTACTGCTGTTGTCCCTCCCCACTTGTGTTGCTCTACCTTCTGTCAATTTGGACCCACCTACAGCAGGGGCCACTTTTATGTTTTTTCCAGGGTCACTTTACGTTCAAAGTACGCCCCTGGGGTACATCATCCACACTGGACAGAAAATACAGCAGAAAGTCCTCTGCAGAAATGGTGATGACTTTCACCCTGCGGTGGAGAGCTGCAGCAGAACTGTTACTGATCTCACATCCCCCGCAGGTCAGTTTACCTTGCAATTGTGTGGATGACATTTCTGCCCGTACAATGCTGCAGAGTCGGCACGTGGAAATCTTCAGAGGCGGATCTGCAGCGTTTCCACCATGTGTGGATCCATCCTTATGCTGCCATAGGCTCCCTTTGTGCCGCTATATGGTGCCTCTGCACAGTTTTGTGTGACTGCGGTATACTACAATTTAGTTTTTAATTCTTTATGAATCCGGGAGCACATTTAGAGGCATATGGGTCTGTAGATTTCTATATTGGTCTGTACAGAGCTACAATACAGTCATGTTCACACTGTGCCTGCCTTCTACGCCTGGTGCATGCGTTACGCAAGCTTACTGCGACGTACTCATCTAAAGCATCTTCCAGAGGTATAATCTATTGTGCTGATATACTGTGCCTCCGAGGTACACTGCAGATGCACCCTTACATTGGCAGAGGTTTGTGAGGTACATACGAGAGCATACCTCTTGGTAAAGAGACTACTTTAACCCCTTCAATCCTGTTTTGGATTTTTCTTCCACTGATTTTTTTTTTTTACCAATGCAAAACTAAGCAAGTACAGATTCCAAAAAATCCCTCTCCCACTGATTCCAGGGTATGTAAATCCCCATCTACTGCTATTTTCAACTATTTTTCTTTTAGGGTCCATTCACACAACCGTAACTGTTTTGCAGCCCTATGATAGAAATACCTAATCTTGTCCACAAGAATAGGACATGCTCTATCTTTTTTTGCGGGGCCTACGGGTGGGGACAGCACACCATGTGCTGTCCGCATCTTTCGCAATCCCATTGAAATGAATGGGTCCGCACTTGCGGAACGGATACGGACCCAGAAATACGTTTGTGTGAATGGACCCTTACTGGGCATGCTGGACGTTGTAGTTTTGTAGCAGTTGGAGACCCAGAGGTTGGAGATTACCATTGTATTGCACTGTATAGCAGCTGATGCGTTTGCCAGTATTGTGACGCCAGTGTTTGCAGGGGTACCTTTGGGACGCATCTTATAAATGATCCCATGTGTAGCTGTGTGAGGAGATCAATAACCATTTCTATGATTTTGTGTTATATTAAAGCCAAGAACCAGAAGATGGCTTGATATCTGTTCCCATTAGAGTGAGACCCTCCTGGCAAGATGTGAAAGACGACAAATTGATGAAGACGACAGGCGACAGCTTTCTGGTGACCCACGTTAATCAGACTCAAGATCGGCTGGTAAGAGTGATATCGTATAATGCTTTTATACAACTCTCTAAATGTGTGGAGAGATCATTCATTGAAGCTATAGATCAATGCCAGTCTGTTGTGCTGCCCCCATGACAACACTTCCTGTCCTGTGCTGCTACTCACATCAGTTTTAAAGTAGTAGCTGCAAGCATTCAAACCAGTTAGGCAGCGTTTTGGAAATCCGGTGCAAATGCTGGACAAAAAACTGTTGCATACACCGCTTTTTTTCTGGCCGAAACACAGCATTTATGTCATAAATCGAATGGATCACCGCCGGACCTCTTGGCAGTCAATGAGTATCTGGTGGTAAAGTAGAGGATCCGGTAACACCAGGTCTTGTGAGATCCAGCAGGCTGGTATGTACCGGAAAAGCCTGCCACATCTCCGAACAGAGAAGTGAACGTGCTCTAAGTGGGTGGATATCTGAACTAGGAGAAGACTGGAAGTTTTGTTATGGGGACAATAGAGCCAAAATGGGCACAACATCTGTAACTTAAAGGGGTTGTCTCATCATGGACAATGGGAGCATATCGCTAGGATATGCCCCCATTGTCTTATAGGTGCAGGTCCCACCGCTGGGACCTGCACCTATATCGAGAACGGAGCCCCACAAGGTGGTGGCTGGAGGACTCTGGTCCGGCCACCACCAAGCCAGCTCCCCATAGAAGTGAATAGAAGCGTACCGCGCATGTGCTCCCATTCATTTCTATAGGGCCGACGGAAATAGCCGAGCCAGCGCTCGATAGAAAATGAATGGAGGGCTGCTGCGCATGCGGGGCTCCGTTCTTGATATAGGTGCGGGTCCCAGTGGTGGGACCCGCATAAGACAATGGGGGCTAATCCTAGCGATATGCCCCCATTGTCCATGATGAGACAACACCTTTAAAAGGGGTTATCCCATGACTAATGTAAAAAAATGAAAATCATCATATAGCACATGACAATATCTTTCTAACAAAGTTAGAACCAGCCCTGTACCTCACAGGTACAGATCTCCCCATTCATTTCTCTGCGGATTAAAATCAAGCTGGCAGCTTAAGGGGAGTGTCCAGCTGCTGCAGCTTAGGGGGCGTGTCTTTTCTGCTGCAGCTCAGGGGGCGTGTCTTTTCTGCTGCAGCTCAGAGGGCGTGTGTTTTCTGCTGCAGCTCAGGGGGCGTGTCTTTTCTGCTGCAGCTCAAGGGGCGTGTGTTTTCTGCTGCAGCTCAGGGGGCATGTCCTTTCTGCTGCAGCTCAGGGGGCCTGTCTTTTCTGCTGCAGCTCAGGGGGCCTGTCTTTTCTGCTGCAGCTCAGGGGGCATGTATTTTCTGCTGCAGCTCAGGGGGCGTGTCTTTTCTGCTGCAGCTCAGGGGGCGTGTCTTTTCTGCTGCAGCTCAGGGGGGTGTCTTTTCTGCTGCAGCTCAGGGGGCGTGTCTTTTCTGCTGCAGCTAAGGGGCGTGTCTTTTCTGCTGCAGCTCGGGGGCGTGTCTTTTCTGCTGCAGCTCGGGGGGCGTGTATTTTCTGCTGCAGCTCAGGGGGCATGTCTTTTCTGCTGCAGCTCTTTCCCTATTACAACTCAGGAGGCTATTGAAGGATAAAACTGAGCATGTGCGGCCATCTCACCCATGACGGTACCTATGCAACTAGGACCTCCCATCCAGGACAGGAAACCTGAAGAAATAATATGGTTCACACCCCCACCACACCTCAGTTCAGGTTTCCTGTCCTCCGGATAGGAGGTGCCTGAGGAGCTCTGGCTCATGCCGTGATTTTGGTTCTTACCTCAGGAGGCTGGGGAGGTCCGGGCCTACTATACCGTAAAGGGACCTATCCCTGGCGGCGTCAGTTTCCTCAGAAAGCTGCTGCCTGAGCCTGCTCTTCTTCTTGCCTCCTCCCAAGCCTCTGTGGGGAGCCGCTGTGGCCGTGTTCAAGTGGCTCCCGGTCCATTGTAGCGGGATGCCCGGCGTCCCGCTTCCAATATGGCGGCGCGCACTTCCCTGCATTCTGCGCATGTGCACCGGGACGGCCCCTTCCGGCTTATTGATGTCATCTCCGGACGCCGGGCCGGAAGGGGTGTGTGTATCCTCCCTCATTGGATTAGGCACTATTGGGCCCAGGGGTTAAAAGGAGCCGAGGCGCGCTTTACAAATCGGCAGCAGGAGAAGGCAGCCAGCCTTGTGGCACACAGTGCTGTGCAGGATCTGGGTTTCCACCAGCATGTCGGAACCAGGTGATGCAGGATGCGCCAACCCCTGGAGCCCTCGAGGCCCACAAGCCCGGTATTGGTCCTGAGGAGCGGGGAAGCTCCTTATTCAGTTTTTGGGTAGAGCTAGAGGTCGCAAAGCCTTTACTAGTGTTATAGCTAGATGGGTTAAGACTTCTATTTCTCTGGTTTATTCTTCCCGTAGCCTAACTCCCCCTTCGGGGTTCGGGGCTCATTCCACCAGATCTGTGGCGGCCTCTTGGGCGGAGAAAGCGGAGGCGTCTCTGTCCCAGATATGCAAAGCTGCTACTTGGAGCTCTCCCCATACCTTTTTTAAAATTACAGACTGCATCTTGACTCAGATGCAGCCTTTGGGAGAAAAGTGCTACAAGCTGCAGTCCCTCCCTAAATTCTTTATCTTATAGTTTATTCTCGCATAGGTGCCATCATGGGTGAGGGGAAAACAATAATTACTCTTACCAGTAATTGTTTTTCTTGAAACCCATGACGGCACCCCAAAAAATCCCCCCCCCCCCCAAAAAAAGGGATATATATATTGATATATATATGCAGTAGCTGCAGAAAGTATTAGAAGGAATATAACTTACCAGATTGGTTCTCTTTGCCACTTTGTGGGTTGGTTTCTGTCTTCAACCTTCTTTTTCTTGGTGGTTGGCACGCCTCCGGAGGTCTGTTTATTGGAATCCCTGAGGTGTGGTGGGGGTGTGAACCATTTTATCTCTTCAGGTTTCCTGTCCTGGATGGGAGGTCCTAGTCGCATTGGTGCCGTCATGGGTTTCAAGAAAAACAATTACCGGTAAGAGTAATTATTGTTTTCTGCTGCAGCTCAGAGGGCATGTCCATTCTTCTGCAGCTCTTTCCCTATAACAGCTCAGGGGGCGTGTCCATGCTCTCCCCATCACAGCTCAGGGGGCGTGTCCATGCTCTCCCTATCCCTGCTCAGGAGGCTGTTGAAGGATGAAACTGAGCATGTGCGGCCATCTCAGTGAGCCGGACAAAGAAATAAAAAACAAACAAACAGCAGGTGGCGCTATACAGATACATTTTATTAAATAGCTGAATGGCTATACAAAATTTTTTGTTACATAGAATTACAAAAGTATTCAGATCCAGGTGCCGATTTGAAAACTAGAATATTTCTTGTTGGACAACCCCCTTTTTTTGTACATCTTTAAGATAATGTAATTGTTTTTTTTTAAATAGAGATTTTAGCTGTTTATTGTGCTGATTGAGATTCCAGCACTGATCATTCAGTACGACAACTACTGATAACTATTATCTTCTGATCTCAGTGAGTAGGACAAAGCTCGGTGTTACTGTTTTTCCAGAATCTGAGGGTAAAAACATTCCATCCTATATGACAAGTGTATTTTTACCCTCAGATTCTGGAAACCAGCAATACAGGGCTTTGTCCTGCTTGACTCTATATGCCTTCAAAATGAAACTAACGCTTTCCATGGTCCACCGTGCCATTTCTAACCAGGAAGGTACATTTGAAGGTTATATGAAAAATGATTTGCTTTCCTTGATATTTTTGCATCAAATATCACAGAGGTGTGACATACCTACCCCACCAACTGCTGTGAATGAAAAACAGGTGCTCTGGCACAAATAAAGAGGATGGCGCCACCTAGGGATATAACAGTAGTATAGCTTATAGTATATACAATATATTATGTATTTATACATACAGTATAATATACTTTATATATGCCGATATAATAACTTTATTTTAATTAAAGGGATTAACTTAAGCAGCTGTAAGGATGAGCCTGCTTGCATTGACTTGTACAGTATGTAACAGGCTTTTCTATACGGCCGCTTACACAGACATGGCTCTGCGCACAAACACTTTATATGGGTTTACTCCACAAATTACATTTGTGCAAAAAGCTTTTATTAACCTTTTTTTTTTTTTAGATATTGACAGCCTTTCCTCAGGATAGGTCATCAATATCTGATAGGTGGGGTCCAAAACACGACCCCCAACTGATATCCTTTTGTTTCATTTAAAGGCGTAGGACTTATGGGGGCTATGCACATCGGACAAAAGTTGATAAAAATGTTGGTTTCAACCATAATAGTCATTCATTGGAAGAATGATCCCAAAGCGATCCTTCACCCAGGGTCATTGAACATGTATGGTGAATTTGAAGGAATGTAAACGCCAGTATGGTCTAAAATGTGTATGGCTGCGTTCAGCGAGCCTACTACGACCTAATGTGAATGGCCAACATTAGTGTTTCTTCTTTGATTGCTCACTTACTCTTTCTGCAGAGACTGACAGCAGCAGAGAATGGTCTGAACGATGCACAGTGTTCTGAAGAATGGCTTCTCCATCATGGTATAGACTCCAGGCATCTCACCATCCAAGATCTACTAAACCTGGGGAGCATTGTCATGTGAGTTATAGAATGTAAATCTTAACCCAATTAGATGGACAGACAGAAAATCTATTGCTGAAATATTTTTTGGGAATGGGAAGTGTGTTTCTGTTTAGTAATATTATTACATTTCCAAAGTATTGACTACATATGTGTGTATATATAACAATATGAAACCCTGCTTTTCCCTATAACAGGGTTTCCAGTCCGATTACTGTTTACACAATAGTGAGTAGATTAGGAACATTTTCCCACACTTAAGGTGGATTTTCATGTACCAATAATCGGACAGATTATCGGGAACGGCCGCTCCTGTGAACGCTCATTCCTGATAATCTGGCCATCTAAATATGCCACCGATCAGCTAATGAACAAACAAAACGCTTGTTCATCGGGTGATCCTGCCATTCGTGCAGGCACGCCAATCATCGTTCCTGGGCAGCAGATCGTGCAGTCTAAACAGCGATCTGCCGACTAGAAACAATGATTCTGTATATGGACGAGGGATCACTATAGCTGTGAAGGAGATTGCTGTAAATGCAGCAGCCGACTGTCGGGAAGGAACTCTTCCTTCCGACAATCGGCTGTTCCATCGGCCTGTGTAAACCGGTCGGCTTTTCAGATTGATTGTTAGTGAGCACATAGTTTTGCAGTTAAGCAGAGGTTAACAATGGCTGTTAATAACTAGTTTGAAAAGCGTGGTGATTTGTGATAAAACTGCATGTTGGCAAATGGGCCTTGCTGTCGTCGCTTGCTCATCATTATGTAGGACAGATACAAATCTGATACCCATTCACATATAAATTATTGACACAGACAACCTATGAATTGCTGTATGCAAATCTAGTCATATCAAACAGATCTCGAATAAGTTGATAATACATTTGAATGGTGGCATTAATGCAAAAATCGACATAAAATAAATTAAAGCATGCTCCATCAGATGCCATACTTCAGACCACATTCTACTTGGGGGATATACACTCACCCAAGACTGAACAGTTTTGCCCAGAATACATTGCAAGGTACTGTTTAGTATTACATATGTCAATACAGGCTAAATTGCTCACGGTCATGTCCATGAGACTTTTCTCTAGGACTGTGGCATCTTAAGATCCTGAAGTTTTTGGATAATAAGGAATGCAAGCTCTCATATCTAAAGATCATGTTGTTGTAATATTGGCATTCATGAAAAATACCCCCAAAAAAGGGATGCCGCCTATAACTTTCATGTTTCTTTTCACGGAAATAGCACCGTATCAGGATTCACAAATGGCACATTGTTTTGCATTAGATTTTATTATCATTAATTTTTGTGTTATAGATTTATGGCTCATGCACACGACCGTATGTATTTTGCGGTCCGCAAAAAAACGGATCCGCAAAAAATACGGATGACGTCCGTCTGCATTCCGTATTTTGCAGAACAGAACAGCTGGCCCCTAATAGAACAGTACTATCTTTGTCCGTAATGTGGACAATAATAGGACGTGTTCTATTTTTGGGCGGAACGGAAATAAGGACATACGGAATGCACAAGGAGTACCTTCCTTTTTTTTGCGGACCCATTGAAACGAATGGTTCCGCCTACGGTCCGCAAAAAAAACAAAAAACGGAACGGATGTGGAAAGAAAATACCTTCGTGTGCATGAGCCCTAACCATGTAGTGGCTGTAGGGGTGGTGTTTAATAACCAGATAAACAGAATAATGTGCTCTGTTTTATACATAGATATCACTAATTTATTTTTATCTAAAGGAAACCATCAAGAAATGCAGCCAAGCAAATTGAACTAACTGCAGAGACCGTAAATGAATTTGAATTGAAAATTCAGGAGTAAGTTGAAAACTGTGAACATTTCTTGAAGGTTGCAAAATTTCTATCGATACAAAAAAAAGACGTTTGACAGTAATCCTCACTTTTAAGCTCAGTCTATGAGGTTTTCTTTTGTGGTTATTGTTTGTATCTTGGCACTGAGATAATTAATGTGATGCAAGCCTACAAATACACTGAACAAAAATATAAACGCAACACTTTCGGTTTTGCTCCCATTCTGCATGAGCTGAACTCAAAGATCTGAAACATTTTCTACATAAGACCCATTACTCTCAAATATTGTTCACAAATCTGTCTAAATCTGTGTTAGTGAGCACTTCTCCTTTGCCGAGATAATCCATCCCACCTCACAGGTGTGGCATATCAAGGTGCTGATTAGACAGCATGAATATTGCACAGGTGTGCCTTAGACTGCCCACAATAAAAGTCCACTCTGAAATGTGCACAGTTTTGCCTTACTGGGGGAGGGTCAGAAAGCCAGTCAGTATCTGGTGTGGCCGCCATTTGCCTCACACAGTGCGACACATCTCCGTCGCATAGAGTTGATCAGGTTGTGGATTGTGGCCTGTGGAATGTTGGTCCACTGCTCTTCAATAGCTGTGCGAAGTGGCAGAATATTGGCAGGAACTGGAACACGCTGTCGTATATGCTGATCCAGAGCATCCCAAACATGCTCAATGGGTGACATGTCCGGTGAGTATGCTCGCCATGCAAGAACTGGGATGTTTTCAGCTTCCAGGAATTGTGTACAGATCCTTTCAATATGGGGCCGTGCATTATTATGCTGCAACATGAGGTGATGCTTGTGGATGAATGGCACAACAATGGACCTCATGGTTCTCGTCACGGTATTCGCTGTGCATTAAAAATGCCATCAATAAAATGCACCTGTGTTCGTTGTCCATAACATACGCCTGCCCATAACCCCACTGCCACCATGGGCCACTCGATCCAAAACGTTGACGTCAGCAAACCATTCACCCACACGACACCACACACGCTGTCTGCCACCTGCCCTGAACATTGAAAACCGGGACTCTTCCGTGAACAGAACGCCTCTCCAACGTGCCAGACGCCATCGAATGTGAGCATTTGCCCACTCAAGTAGGTTATGACAACGAACAGCAGTCAGGTCCAGACCCCGATGAGGACGACGAGCGCAGATGAGCTTCCCTGAGACGGTTTCTGACAGTTTGTGCAGAAATTCTTTGGTTATGCAAACCGATTGTTGCTGCAGCTGTCCGGGTGGCTGGTCTCAGACGATCATGGAGGTGAACATGCTGGATGTGGAGGTCCTGGGCTGGTGTGGTTACACGTGGTCTATGGTTGTGAGGCCGGTTGGATGTACTGCCAAATTCTCTGAAACACCTTTGGAGACAGCTTATGCTAGAGAAATGAATATTCATTGCACGGGCAACAGCTCTGGTAGACATTCCTGCAGTCAGCATGCCAATTGCACGCTCCCAAACGTTGCGACATCTGTGGCATTGTGCTGTGTGATCAAACTGCACTTTTCAGAGTGGCCTTTTATTGTGGACAGTCTATGGCACACCTGTGCAATATTCATGCTGTCTAATCAGCACCTTGATATGCCACACCTGTGAGGTGGGATGGATTATCTCGGCAAAGGAGAAGTGCTCACTAACACAGATTTAGACAGATTTGTGAACAATAATTGAGAGTAATGGGTCTTATGTGTATGTAGAAAAGGTTTCAGATCTTTGAGTTCAGCTCATGCAAAATGGGAGCAAAACCGAAAGTGTTGCGTTTATATTTTTGTTCAGTGTAGATTACAGCCATGTGTGTATACCATTGTGAATAAAGGTCTTACATTTAAAGCAGGGGTGCACAACCTGCGGCTCGGGGGCCACATGCGGCCCTCGATACCATTCTGTCTGGTAAAAGACATGTATGTCTATGTCTTGTGAATGCTCATATGTATCTTTCATGTATTCTCCCATTAGATGGGAGTCCTGGAAGTGTAACTAGACATTAATGATATATACTGTATGTTCAGTATGCCAGAAATACAGAATTTCAGTTGGTAATACCCCTTTAAGCTTTATTTTTGGCCCTTGGAATTGATTCAGGCTGAACATGTGGCCCCCAACCAGAAAAGGTTGTGCACCCCTGATTTAAAGGAACTCTTATCAGCTTGGACAAGCCATATTAAAGGGAATGTGATATCAGAAAATTACCTATTGTTTAAACACCATGTTTAAAGAATTTTTGGTGATGTTATTTTTAATTTTCCATGTCAGAATCTATATTTAAACAAAAAACATAAAATCCTGCAGTTTTCTTACTGGCCCCTAAGCCTAATAATAGGCGCCACTTCTTGGTATGTACAGATCACCTTACTGCAGTTATCCCCTTATCATTACAGGCAGCATTAGTTTAGCATATTTCACCTCTGTGTATGATAGCACAGGATCCCCCATTCACATTAGGTGATTGTCAAAGCTTATCTATACTCCTTGCTTGTACAATGACCTCTCCACAGGCCCCAGAGCACGCCTAGACAACTCTCCCATAGAAGTCAGTGGGGTCCCCTCCTGACCAATGGGGCTGCCGTAAAGCAATTCTTAAAATGTTGTTAACAGCAGTTCAAGCAAGATGGCCGCCCCTATATTCATGTTAAGGAAACAGAATTCAAAAAAATCTGCGATCACAAAATAAAAACAGATTAGAACAAAAGGATATGTTTTGCTATCTGGATTTAACTGGCAGGAAAACATTTTGGTGACACTTTCCCTTTAATTACATTAATGCATGCTGATCCTGAGTTCAGGTGAGTAATTTGTATTTCTATACTTACCACAATCTGGCCATGTAATCCAGTATGTATGTGTGCTTAGGAGTCCTTTCAATGCATTACGTGGCTGATTTGCAGGCACACAGTGGGGAAACGGGACACAAATTACTGACCTGAGCTTAGTGCCAGCTATGCCAATCACGCATCAGTGTCGTTAATAGCACCGGCCCAAGGCGACAAGAGTCCCTTTTATTTAGCCTCTTGTCTCACTCTTAGACATTATTAATCCGCTTATCAGAAGTGCTACAATCCAAAATGTTGTGTAAACTCCTGTGTTATGTTATCTCTGCTTCACGTAGTGGCAGATTTAAAGGGAATGTGTCATCAGAAAAGGACCTGCTGTTTAAATCACTTTTTTATGTTTAACATATTTTTTAAGAATTTTTGATGATGTTTTTAATTTTCCACGTATTCCATATATTTAGATAAAAAAGATAAAAATCCTGCAGTTTTTGCACTAGCCACTAAGCCTAATAATAGGGGCCACGTCTTGGTTTGTACAGATCACTTTACTGCAGATAACTCATTCAAATCTTGCCTGTAATGATATCACCTCTGTGTATAGATAAGACAGGATCCTCCATTCACAATAGGTGATTGTCAGAGCTTATGTATTTTTTCCTTGTACAATGACCTCTGCACAGGGCACAGAAAATGCCTAGAAAACTCTCCCATAGAAGTCAGTGGGGTCCCTTCCTGACCCATGGGGCTGCCACAAAGCAATTTTCTTAGCGCTCTTTCACACAAGCGGATCCCGTGTGGCTAATCCGCTGCGTGAAAGAGAGCCAAGCCCTGTTCCCGACAGCAGAGACACGGAGCATTAACATGACTGATAATGCTCCGTGCCCCTCTGTGATCTTTTTACTACAAAATGACAGTGAGATAAAGTTTTCACCGTGATTTTGTAGTAAAAAGGTCACAGAGAGGCACGGAGCATTATCAATCATGTTAATGCTCCGTGTCTCTGCTGTCCAGTGCGGGGCTTGGCTCTCTTTCATGCAGCAGATTACCCACACGGGATCCGCTCGTGTGAAAGAGCCCTAAATTCTTTCTAAATGCTGTTAAGAACAGCTCAGGTAAGATGGCCATCCCCATATTCATGTTCAGGAAATAGAATAAAAGATCTACAATCAGAAAAAAAAACTGATTAGAAAAAATGATTTGTGCTTCTATCTGATTCTAACTGGCAGATAATATTGTTGGTGACACATTTCCTTTAAACCGTCTTACTGCTGTAAACAAAATTCATGCAATACAGTACGGCCAGAAAGAGTGGTCGCTGTACACACTAAGCCATGCCCACCCCCAGCAGCCATGACTCTGCTCATCTGGCTGCCACAGGTTAGAGTTTCTGCCTGCATTCTGCCAGCCATACCCTTAGAATCATCATTGGCCTCATAACCAATATCCTATGTAATCTAACATTATTGGTATACACAGGATACTTTGCTCCTAATGCTCATTGTATCACTTTCCAAGGTAATATTTGTACCACGGAGATCTTAATGGTGCAGACATGATTACTGTATATTTTTTGCACACCCTATATAGACTGTGTTCATACTGCATACATATGTGCTGGGAAAGTATTAGAGAGGTACCTTTTTATTTTTATTTTACTGGTTAGGAAAGTCTGTGCTTTCCTAAACAGTGGGTCATCCCAAAAATAAAAGTACAGTATAACGTGTAGTTGACTTTTTTCCATTGTGGCCAATGTATTCCACTATGGCTCTCCAGTGGCATACATCAGAGGTACATGTCAGAGCATACTCACAATATATACCTCTGGTGCATAGCCAAAGTGCAATGTGCACAATTTCTGAAATCGCCACTTTGTTCATTATCAATTTTGCTCTGTTCATACTGTTAACATAAACATTATTGTCTTTGTGTTTTAGGGCAATCGATTACTTCCATAGACGAATTCACTGGTTAATGGAAGGCAGCAGAAAGGTAATGCACAAGTATTCACCCTCCAGCTTCAACAGAGACCAGTGTCAACCATAGTCCAACAGCAACTATGTGCTTAATACTTTGTGGCCACAAAGCAACAAATGGCACATAGTTCACTATTATACAACCTTTTCTGTTCAGTGCTTGTATCCCATCTGGCACGGTCTTGTAAACCCACCTTTTTCCTATCCCACAATTCACACATTATCCTCTTACTCACCAAAGTTCAATAAACCCCAAGCCCTTTCCGCAGTACTTTATTACCAGACCTTTATCTTCAGGGCTGGTTGGAGATCTGTTGGACTTGTGTAGCAGTGTATATTCTGGGTCAGGGGGGAACTAGCTCTCCTTAGGGAGAGAGCACCTTAATCAGTGTGAGCCAGAGACTTATAGGCCTTACATGCTCCTCTGGAATTCTGGGAGGGAAGGGATACAAATGAGCTCTTAACAAGCTCTGCCTCTAATGCCACCAGATGTAAGGCAGCTATCCTATAAGTCAATGTTCAGCTCTTAAAATAAGCCTTGAGACATGACTTGGATATTAAATAAGCCAGCAATTTGCATATGTATCAAATCGTTTTTTTAACACATTAAAAGCACACAGAGCTATGGGGACGGGGTATTCCGAATGTGCTAGCGGCCATCTAGCAGCCCATGTTCTCAGCTATATACACAAAATCCCGGTGACAGGTTCTCTTTAACTGGGTGAGAGGCTTGTGAGCTTGTTAAGAGCTCATTTGCATCCCTTCCCTCCCAGAATTCCAGAGGAGCATGTATGGCCTATAAGTCTCCTCACACTAATTAAGGTGCTCTCTCCCTAAGGAGCGTTAGTTCCCTCCTGACCCGGACACAGGCCTCTCACCCAGTTAAGCCAGTACTTTCTGCTCTGCACTGATGAGGGGCAATCACCCAGAAACAGCTGTCTGCAGATGAGATGCTGGCTTAGTTAATATCCAAGTCATGTCTCAAGGCTTATTTTAAGAGCTGAACATTGACTTGTAGTATAGCTGCCTTACATCTGGTGGCATTAGAGGCGGAGCTTGTTAAGAGCTCATTTGTATCCCTTCCCTCCCAGTGTATATTCTGTAACTGAAAATGGCTGCTCTTACTGAGTACCCTTTTGCCTTGCTTGTGTAAACTGAACTTTCTATGGCCTGCAAAAGGCTTTTTTTTATTATTATGCATTACGCAGGAATGCTGGAGTGAGGTTATGGCAGCCATCTTTAGCAGCTCTGCTTGCTGCTTCAGCGAGTCAGCGACTGCCAGATTTCATGTAATAGTCAAACCCATCCCTATCTGATCTCACAAATGAGTGAACCATTGGCGAAGCAAACACGTGTTTAAGGAAGGAGATTGGGTAAAATTGAAAGATCAGTATGTAAAACTTTAGTTATGTTGTTTTGTTATATTACTAATTCTTTGCATTATATTGTAGATGTTTGGACTTGTTCTGGGGAAAAATGTAGGTCTGCTGATCGATTCATCACATTTAAACTGCGGTCCAAGGAGAATGGATTTCTTAAGAGGCCTTTTGGTAATAAATTATACATGAATGACTTGTTTTGGTGTATATGGAAAATAAATTATTTGACTTGATTGTGATATTACCATAAATATTGATAGTATCACAGACTTGAAAATATTTGGAAAATATGAATAAAAAAAAAAAACACAAGCTGAACTATAAGAGTTAACATACCGGTATATATGGTTGCATTTCTTACTGGACTTCAGTTTTGTATATGGTTATACTCAGATTTCAAAAAGTAGAACTGGCTTAGTTGCCCATAGCAACCAATCCGATTCCACCTTTCTTTTTCAAAAGGAGCTGTGAAAAATGAAAGGAGGAATCTAATTGGTTGCTATGGGCAACTAAGCCAGTTCTACTTTACACCAATTGGATAAATGACCCTCATTACATTTCCATCAATTCCTGCAGTGAACTTGTTCTTAATTGTGTGTAAGTAATGCATTGCGTATTATTTAGTGCCTTGTAGATGAGCAGCTGTGCTACAAAGACAAGATTTTTCTGATGTCGTTTGGAACTGATGTCTCGTGTCCATGGGAATATCCAAAAGATGTCAACATTCGTGTGTAAGTATATTCTAATTTTCAGTCCTTCTCAGGATATTCATAATTTTTATTACTTTTTTCTTGCTGCCTGATAAAATAAATTTACTAAGGTTGTACTAAAAATTTACAATAATGCAGTCTCATATCTAAACTACCGGTAAGTAGATTTCCCTCAGGGCTGTGGAGTCCGAGTCATTATAAAATGGACCGACTCTGACTCCAAAAATATATAATAAATTGGTACAGTTAGTTCAATGCAGTATGTGCTGAATATATTTTCATAAGAATTTGGGAAAATGATGAAATGTCCAATAAATGTCTGTTCTATTTCTGATCTAAGGATCTAGGCTTTTAGTTGAGATGAATGTCTGCTGCCCTTTATGTAGATGCTCAGTAGTGAAGCTCCTTCGCTACAGATCGGAGGAAAACGCACTGGGAAGGAATGGCTGCACTCATCTCAGATCTGCTAGAAAAAACAGGATTAAAGAGGTTTTCTCACTAGTTACAAAAGATTAGCTTTCAACATAAAGGGACAGTTAAAAGAAGACATTTTCTAAATACATTGGTCAGTAGATTTTACTTTAGTCATGAACTATAGAGTCTAGACCAGAGATGCTCAACCTGCGGCCCTCCAGCTGTTGCAAAACTACAACTCCCAGCATGCGTGGTCAGCCTACAGCTACTACGGCATGCTGGGATTTACAGTTTTGCAACAGCTGGAGGGCCCAGTTGAGCATCCCTGGTCTAGACAGTTCAGCAGGTCTCTCGCTGTGGGCCATATGTCCTGGAGCTCCATTGAGCGTGCGCACGGGAGTACACAGCATCATAGATTACAATGCTGCTGTGCACGTCGGGCCGCCCGCGGGGCTATTGTCCTGGACTCATAAGATCATATGAGTGCGGGACAATAGCCCCGCGGGTGGTCTGACGTACACAGCATTATTGCAATCTATGATGCTGTGTACTCCCGTGCGAACGATCAATGCCGTTCAGGGACATATGGCCCGCTCACGGACCGCATATCTCGGAGGGCATACTGTCATGTGCAAGAGGCCTAAGTCAAGTACTTCTTAGTAAATCTAAACTTTCAATAAACTGTGCATAAATCAATTGTCCAGTGCATGCTCTCTCTGTATGCTTTATGTGTTAGTTTGCTTTTCCTCTGAGCTCATGTTGGGAGAGGTTAGCTGCTCTGATGGCTTCTATATGCTATACATAGAATATAAGGGGGAAAACATTTTTTTAACATCTCAAATTCAGAAATAGAGAAACACACATGTGAAAAAGTACAACTGCTTTTTTTCCCACTTACTGCAGCGTTTTGCATATTTACAATTTATTAACGTTTTTTGCGTTTTAAAGTTGTATCCAATAAATATATTTTATGTTCTACCTAAATAGCTTGATTATTGTATCATAAGGGTGATAAAAAGCTTAAATTAAGTTATTGCTCAAACATGCGCCATGTATGTGGGAGTCTGAGTTAGGGGAAATTGAGGAGTCGGAGTCAAGGCTTTGGCTTAACGACTCCACAGCCCTGCACCTAGCATTCTTGTATGGCTCTATTTGCTCCTACTGACAACAGTTTCTCTTTAAAACATTTTCTTTTTAAAGGGATTCTGTCACCAAGTTTTGTGCTATAGAGATGCGGACATGCACGGCTAGATCGCCGCTAGCATGTCCGCAATATATCTGTCCTAGAGGGCTGTGTGGTTTTAATTTCTTAAATCCTTTTTTAAAGAAATTAAAACCACACAGCCCTATAGGACAGATATATTGCAGACATGCTAGCGGTGATCTAGCCGTGCATGTCCGCAGCTCTATAGCACAAAACTTGGTGACAGAATCCCTTTAAAAACATTTTCTCTCCTTTCTATAGATTACATGAAGCAAGACAGTGGATTCAAGAGATGCAGCCTCGAGGTGGCTGTAACTTACTCCTAGCATTACGGAAAGCTTTGCAGATCCAGGACCTGGATACTCTTGTGGTTATCGTTAGCAACTGGTATGGTTTTATAATGTACTTTTTAATATAATGAAATAGTTGTCCAGGACTTTAGTATTGATGGTTTATCCTCAGGATAGGTCATCAATATAAAGGCAGCTTTGTGAAGGGGCTGCAATCCTCTGGTGAGCACTACGGACTCTTCACAGTATAGCAAGCACTGTTCATTGTATTGTGGCTGTGTTTGGCTTAGTCCCATTCACTTGAAAGGGTCTGAGTTAAAGAAAGGCCATGTGATCAATGGACGTGGAGTCACAGGCCAAGCACCATGGCCTTTTCCAAAAGCTGAAACGGATCTCCACTGGGTAAATAAGTTTTGGACAACCCCTTTAATATACAACAAAGAAATTAGTAAAACATATAAAAAATTGTATATAAATTGCATCCCTTTTAAAGTAGAATTTGGTAGGTAAATGTATAAATATTTTATAGACTACAGTTTACTATACTTTAGACTTTATAGTATACTTTATAGACTATCAGACTACAGCTGATCAGCTCAGGAAACACCCGCTCTGTTTAATTAATTCCTCTAGAAAAGGAAGGCTAAACCTAGAAATAAATGAGAAAAGTAAACCGGAGATACCCTTGTTCTCAGTCAGCAGTATTTTCTGCATGTTACTAAAATACAGTCTTGTAGAAATCCTGCTGAGAACACAAGGGTTAGTCTCCTACTGATCAGTTCCTCTTTCTGCTAACTGGTAAGGGGGTCGGTGTAGTCAAAGGATAGGATTTAGCAACCTTTTTGTCCAGCTACAGACAGAACAGTGTTAGGCCTCTTTCACACGACCGTTTTTTTTTCCGTTTTGCGGGCTGTTTTTTGCGGTCCGTATACGGTCCGTATACGGAACCATTCATTTCAATGGTTCCGCAAAAAAAACGGAATGTACTCCGTGTGCATTCCGTTTCCGTATTTCCGTTTTTCCGTTCCGTTTAAAGATAGAACATGTCCTATATTTGGCCGCAAATCACGTTCCGTGGCTCCATTAAAGTCTATGGGTCCGCAAAAAAAACGGAATGCATACGGAAATGCATCCGTATGTCTTCCGTATCCGTTCCGTTTTTTGCGGAACCATCTATTGAAAATGTTATGCCCAGCCCAATTTTTAATATGAAATTACTGTATACTGTATTTGCCATACGGAAAAACGGAACGGAACAACGGAACGGAAACGGAACCACAACGGAAGCAAAAAACGGAACAACGGATCCGTGAAAAACGGACCGCAAAACACTGAAATGGACATACTGTCGTGTGAAAGAGGCCTTAAGAGGGGTCCTGCTGCAGTCAGTTGTCCTGCAGCAAGACACAGTACATTGAGGAGAAGGAGGAGGGCATGGCTGATCTGGGAAACACAGATAACATTATAGACATTTCATAGTTTCAATTACATTTTAAGGAGATTGCTGGGATATTGTTTTATTTACTAAACATGGGGGCCTGCTCAGGAGCTGAGCGGGCACCATACCCGCCAGTAGCCTGCTGTTTTACACAGCAGACACCCGGAGACATTTTCTGTAATCTACAGTAATGCTGGTAACGGACATTTAAACCCTCAGATTCCATGGTCAGTTGTGACCACAACTGAAGTCTTAGGAACACTGCACTCCCGGGGCCTGAATGACTCCCCCGTGCTGAGATTGAGGGAGTTATTCGGTTGCAGTCTATGGGAGAAGCTATCAGATGACCAGGGAGCGGTGAGTACAGCTAGCAGCAGGAGAACGGTATTCACTGCTCCCGGTCCTACTCTGTACTAGTGAGTGATTCCATAATAGAAGTGCTCACTAGTATTCTGTCGATAAGATACACTGCCATTTTCCCCTTTTGGGGAAGAAGAGAGGGGGGGAGATTGCGTTTATGGAGCGAATAATACAGTAAATGTAGTATGCCTGTAATCGTACTGACCTGTAGAATGAAGGTAATAGGTCAGTTTTACGAGATGGGGAACGCCATAAAATCGAAACCAATAAAACTATGGTGGAATTATGTTTTTGTTCCAATTCTACCCCATTTGGAAATTTATTCCAGCTTCTCACTACATATACACACTGCAATATAAAATGGTGCCATTCAAAAGTACAAATTGTCCTGCAAAAAAAATAAGCCCTCATATGTGAACGGTAAAATAAAAAAAGTTATGACTCTGGGAAAAAGAGACTACAAAACATAACAGACCCATTAGGCTCTATTTTTTTACTTCCAGAGAACCACTTTAGAAAATAATGACTATTTCTAAAATGTATTTACTCTAGATGTAATATTACATATATGTCTTGCATTTCATTATGTTCACACCTGCATCTTATTATATTTGACATTGATAATCTATTTATAAATTCGTGTTAAATATTATTTTTGTTTTCTTGTCTTTAGCCCTGACCAGACATCAGATGTCCTTTCTGACTACTTGCTGCAGTGCACCATGGGGAAAAGTCTTAAAATCCACCTAGTTGCATTTGATAGCATTGGGCAGGTAATCTACAGTAATTTTTAATTAGTCACACAATATTAGCATATTTTATGAAATATTTTGTAACTAAGTATTTACCTAGAAATACCGTATTTTTCGCCCCATAAGGTTTCAGAGGAGGACAATACGAAAAAAAAAATATTCATTACAGCTCTGGTCAGACCACTAATCTGACCCCCAATGTTAATCAGAGCTCAACTGACAGCCCCAATAAGACCCCTAATGTTAATAAGACCTTAGCTCAGACCCCCAGTCAGACCTCAGCTCAGACCCCAATGTGAATGACCCCCAATCAGACCTCAGGTAAGAGCCCCATGCCTCTCATCAGCCCCCCATATGTCTTTCACCAGCCACCATTGCCTCTCACCAGCCTCCAGCAGCCTCTCTTCAGCCCCATTGGCTGATCGCTGCAGGAAGTAAGCTGAGACTGACCAGACCACTGAAGTAGCAGCTGTAGATCCGCAGGGTAATTGAAGAGATGAGTATAGGGCTTTTTAACCCCCATTTCCTAATCTTGGTTCAATTTGTGTAAATCCTGAAAAAAACTTTAAGATAAATTATGCAATAACTTGTTTATTCCCCTACAGGCTGATTTACAGGCAATGGCTGAATCAGTTGGAGCACATTTTCATTGCTTCTCTTCATGGAAAGAGGTATTCTATATCTGAGGTTATAGTACATTTCCATCACAATGATCCATCACCAGTAAAGTACCTTAGTAACTGGAAATAGAATGACAATGTTTGGTTTATGTTGCTTTAAACAGGATGAAATTTATGCAAGCACCGATATTAAGTTAATATTCAAAGAGGTTCAGAAAGCAGTAGGCATCTTGAACAAGATCAAGGAGCTGCGGCAAGGAAAACTGGATGACACTTTTATCAGTATAATACAAAAGGTGAGCGAATTCTGATGAATTACTCCTGTCAGCGTTACATCCTGGAGAAAAACAAGGGCGTAAAGATAAGTGTCCTAATATATTATGCCCTTCAGATCCTGAAGGTGCCCAAAACTGACAATTTTAACCAAAATAATTTTTCATTTGGTGAATGGTGAAAATGAATAACCAACTATTGTGTCAGCTGACTGATGGCAAATTGTCAACCATGTCTAAAATTGTCATCTATAGTCACAAGTCCTTGAAAGATCTTTCTTCAAAAGAATGCTCCCAGAATCTTCCTAAAATTATCCCAGAAAGATGAGATTCTCCATGTCATTGAATATGTATGGTCCGTTTGAACGACTGTAAGAAGCAATCTCGAATTACCGTACATATGTATGACTGCGTCAGAACAGTCATGGACCAGGCGATCATTCTTTCAATGGTTGGTCGACCATATACCTACTTCTGTCTAAGTAAAAGTACTCCTCTTAGCATTTTAAGTAGTAGTATTTTTATAAAAGTTAAAGTATCATTTTCAATTCAATAGTAAATAGGCTGAAAACATTTAAAAGGGTTTTGCAAGATTTTCATACTGATGACCTATCCTCAGGATAGGTAATCAGTATCTGATCGGTGGGGGTCCTCTGATGATCAGCTGTTTGAGAAGACATTGGCGCTTCTGTGATCTCCGCTGCCTTCTCACAGCTTACCAAGCGCAGCGCCGTACATTTGATATTGTATGTGCATGGTATCACGCTCAGCCCCATTCAGTTCAATGGACCTGAGCTGCTCTCAGGCCATATAACACATGAATGTGTCGTCACTGGCCTAGAAAAAGCTAGTCACTCACAGAGCCGGTGCCTTCTCAAGCAGCATATTGGCGGCGGATTGGCGGTGGTCCCAGGTGTCTGACCCCCACTGATCACATACTTTCTCAGAAAAAAACTTCTGTTAAAGGTGATATCCCACGAAAAGTATCTATCATTCTCTCCACGGGATTGGTTAAATGTATGATTGCTGAGGACACCACCGCTTGGAACCCCACCACCATTAGAATGGGGCCCCCATTCCAGAGGAGTCTGGAGCAGTAGTCATGGATGTGCGCTGCTGCTATATATTTAGAGTTTATGTACAGTGCTTGGCTATTTCTATCAGCCCTATAGCCCTATAGACATTGAGTGGCGCATAAGGGCGTATGTGTTCAATACTCTATTGAAATTCCTCCAGAATGCGGGCTCAGTACCCTCATTCTAGTGATCGTGGGAGTTCTAAAAGTGGGGCCTCAAGTGATCAAACATTTATCACCAATCCTGTGGATCTGTAATATATGTTTTAGTGGGATAACTTTATTGCTACGGTCTGATCACAATGTTTGCCCTTCACTGTGGACTGACTGCCAGTGTCGTCCTCTGGCCAGAAATGAATTCAGTCTCATGTAAGAATACACAAGACTAATTTCAATTCATTCAGGAACCTTTACAGTTGTTATTACGCTTTGCAGGATTCATAGGATCCTTTACAGGGGCGTAGCTAAAGGCTCACGGGCCCTAGTGCAAGAGTTCAGCTTGGGCCCCCCTTCCCTCAGTGCTTTGTGGCCAGGGGCAGGGAAGCACATAGCCTTTGTGCTGCCTGAGGCAAAAATTGAAACGGCACCCCCCCCCCCATGGCAAATTCTTGACCTAACCCCTTACCTCTAGTCAGAGGTGTAACTTGCCCAGCATGCACTTTCTATAATACCATTGTCACATGCGGCACAAGTGTCTTTGGGCCCCTCACTGGGCTCCTCAGGCTCCTGGGCCCGGTAGCGACTGCTACCTCTGCACCCCCTATAGCTACGCCCCTGATCCTTTACATCAGGGGTGCACAACCTGCGGCCCGCGGGCCGCATGCGGCCCCCAGAGCCATGGTTTGCGGCCCCCACCCTGCTGGGAATAAACACAGCTGATTCTGCACTCTGTGTTTCTGCACAGAGCGCCGCACAGCAGATGGATCACAGGTTTTGCTCCTGCACTGTAGCAGGAGCGAAAAGGGTCCCCGGCTATTAGTGAGAGCAGGGAAGCCGAGGAGAAGACAGAAGCGCTTTATTAGAGCCTTCTCCTCTATGAGCGCTCTCAGTGTGGACCCAGTGATTGCTGGGTGTCTCGGGAACAGAGGAGCGCTGCCCTGGTACAAAGCCTCCGCAGCAGGCTGGTTTCCCTGTAACTGGGGCTCCTTTGGATGCTCCAGTTACAGTGGAAATAGTACAAAAAAAAGTCACTTATTGTCTCCCAAAGGTCTTTCAGTGACCTCTTGGGGACAAATTGTGGTAAAAATATATAAATAAAAAATATAATAAAATATAAATAAAAGAGAAATAAAATATTATGTGGCACAAAAAAATTGAAAATGATTTAAAAAAATAAATAAAATGCAATAGAAAGGAAAAAGTGCTTAATAAAAGAGTGTTCACTGTCCCACAACTTTTTATGACCCCTTGGGGGACATATTATGTTGCAAAAATATATTTAAAAAAATAAAATAAAAATTTTATTATGAAAAAATACAATTAAATATTAAGAAATTTCAAATAGAAATAAAAAGGAAAAAGTGCAAAATTTAAAAAATTGGGGGACATATTATGTAGCAGAAATATATTAAGTAAAAAAAAAAAAAAATACATAAAAGAATAAACACCCACACCAATCAAAACCGTCACCATTACCGCCCCATTCACGTGAAACTTTTCATATTATATAGCAAAACGGCCTACACGAAATAGGGAACTAATTTTAATCATTTATTTTGGTGTCAGTTTGCATATTTAAAGAATAAGGAGCTATAGTTTGAAAAAAATATATACTTTTAAAAAATGTTTTGTACAGGATTGGCAGGAAATGGTAATAACCAGTGAGCTCCGTCCTCTGCAGTAAAGGAAAACGATGATTTATAAATAGGAGGCAGGATGAAAGGAAATGTCGCCACTTTTCTGATTAAAATTATTTTTAACAAGTGGCCTCTGAAATAGAAGATTCATAATTACCTGCTCCACTCCTCTCTGGTCCTCTGCGCTGCCCCTGCTGCCTCCATCTTCCGATTCCTGCTCTGTTTACACCTGACAGTGCATGGCCATGGTCACTTGCACGGCTCCAGTCAATGATTGGCTTCAGCAGTGACGTGTTGCTTGTGGCCACATCACCGCGTAAGCCAGTGATTGGCTGGAGTGGTGTATGACCATGTCCATGCACTGCCAGGTGTAAACAGCGGGGCAGTTCGAAGGACCGGAGCGGTAGGGAGCAGGTAAGTATAACTCTTCAGTTTCAAGGGCTATGCTGCAGCACGATATTTGGGACAATTAGTGGAAACAAGTGTTCATAGGAGCGCTCATATCTTATATCTGGCTGGTATAATCGTCCAGCTGATCAGTCGATAAACATGGAATTGCTCATTTGTCAGCTGATTTGCATATTTTATCAGGATGAAAGATGTCCGATTATCTGCAGCACATCTCCCTGTGTAATCTAAATGAAGGCGGAATGGCTGTGGCAGCGATCACTCCTCCCCAGTCACTTTGCACTGGCTTGTGTAATAGGCAGATGAGTGCCGATCAACATTTTTTATTTGCGGCCCCTTAAAATAGAGCGATGTGACAATGCGGCCCCCAGACCAAAAAAGGTTGTGCGCCTCTGCTTTACATGATTCACTGATGAATTCTAGTACATTATAAAAATAAAACAACAGGAAAAATGAAAGAAATTGAACAGTGGTGTGTAATATGAATCGTTCCCTACCTGTTTATAACGGTGACATTCATGCCCGTTTTCTTACCTAATCACCCTTGAAGCTGTGTACTTGAACATTCTGGTTCTTGCTTACAGTGAGCTGTTTATTGTGTCACATAGGCCGTATTTTTAGGTTGTAGTAAGAAGTGGTTGGTTGTCTGATTTAGCTATGTAAATTTACCAGTGCAAATTTATTTTTTTCCCAGATATCAACTGAGGTTGCCAAAATACCTCCCTCTGCATTTCTTCCAAAACCACCCAATCACAATGCACCACTGAATATAAACATACCCAATTTTTCACCCAGAACATCTGCTGAATGGCTGAAGAAAAATGGACTGAAAGGTAAAAGGTTATTAGAATTATTGGAATAACAGAATAAAGTGGTCTTAAAAGGCAGAAAATGCAAAAAAAAAAACATATGCTGTTGCGCATTTCTAACCGGGGGAGCAAATCCTGCACATGTGGTCCGTTGCTAACAGCAATCCCCAGCAAAAATACATACAATGGAGGATGCCCGCAACGGACCACATGTACCACAAAGACATTCTAGACAGGATAGCCAAATGTTCGGATGTGATTGGCTATATAAAACAGATTTACAAAAAATGGTGCACTACAATGGTAAATGCAATTGTCAATATATGGCTAAACCCTCACACTGATATTAAAATGAGACTTTCACCAATATATTCTTATATCAAGAACATACCGGAGTCCACGCACTCTGTCAAGGTATCTCAAAGTGGCACGGGACCTAACGCTAACCTACCTGTGCTGTATGGGCATTTGCAGGGGCATAAGGTCTGTCACTCCCAAGTGGGTAAAATGAAGTAGCAGCTACCCTGAGCTCAATTTTAGCTCTATGCTGTAGTTTCACTTTACTAACCCCCAGGGCATCCAGTCTTGCAGTTGAAAAACAGCTAGCATTCATATTTTACTATCTCAATCACCTTCGTGTTTTGTACCATGCAGCATGAATTTTATAGCTCGGTGCAGAGACCTCTCTGTTTCCATTCGAATGAATGGTTAAAAAGTACAGTAATAGAACATTTAGGCTCTATTCACACCACCATCAAAGGTTCTGTTCAGAGCCTATGGGGGAGACCCTTCATTTCACTTGCGCTAGAAAATTGGCTTTTAAAAGTCGCAGGCTGTGTGTTTGTGACTTTTTAAATGCAAGTGTCTCTTTTTACGCCGCCCTCGCCACTTTTCCAAGTGCAGGAAACACCTGAGACAAATATGTCTTCATTTACACCAGTTTTCTGGTGCAAATAAAGCTCTGAGCTGTCATAGAATTTCTGTTTAGGTGCACAGACTGCCAGAGGAGACGCCAGATTTATCACAAGGCCTGTGCCTCATCATAAATTAGACGCATCCTCCAGCAGTGCAGGGGTTATCCAACCCGGTGCAAAAAGCACTGGTCTTGATAAATCTCCCCCTGTGATTGCAAATTTGATGCAAAGAATTGCACTGAAATAGGGTCCATCAGGCGGCAGTGATATCCACTATTCGATGAATTCGGCAGAGCATTGTGGTTTCCGTTATAAATGCAGGCCACAACATTGACTCAGTCTAAGATATAGGTCATAAAGCTGTCACCTTCTGTAATCCTCAATTCAATATTTTGTGTAATATTAAGTGATCTCAGGAATCCTTACCTGTCAGGTGATTTCTGCTCCCTTATCTAAGCAGCATATGATAGAGGGGTTCGGGCAGAGCTTTGTAATATATAGGTTTTTGTTCAGAATTTCAAAGTAAAAAGTAGTGCAAAGCTTGACAGGACTCCTAGGAGAGGCGGTGAGAGTCTTGATGACTTGGCCGACAAACATCCACCATCATATCCTACTCTCAGGACTGCAAAAATCACCTGACGAGTTTGTTGGCCTTACACCTGCAACAGTTGTCATGTTCAGCAATGATAACTGTATGTATAAAATGATAAATATAATTTTGTTTATAGCCAAAAAGATGACCCTCTATCAAATACTAGCTCCTAATGCATATTCCGCGCTGGAGGAATTTGTGCCCATACTTCAAAAAACTGTCTCATCTACACTTCTCGAGGTAAGCTACTTTCCTTTTACACAGATATTATATCAAACCTGTGAGATACAGTTCTATAATTAATATGACAAAATGAAAACTATACAGAGTAGTATCTATATTGTTGTGAAAGCAAAACGGAGTGACTCTTATCCTCTCTGTTTAATAATATTTAAAGGGATTTTCATATATATATTTTTCTTATACAAATCGGCCACAATCTGTTAAAAATAAATGAAATAAACCATACACCTGTCCCCGTTGTGCTTAAGTTCCTGGTCCTTGCTTGACATGGAAATGCCGGGCAAGTCCTACTCAGGTGGGTCACCTTTAGGGCTCATGTGGCCCATATGCAGATCCATTCATTTCAATGGGTCTGCATAAAAAAATGAATTTACTGTGTGCATTCCCTATGTCTGCATGGCCGTTCCACCAAAAACTAGAACATGTCCTATTATTGTCCATTGTACAGACAAGGATAGGACTGTTCTGTTAGGGGTTGGCTGTTCTGTTCCGCAATGCACTCAGTTGGAATCCGTGTTTTGCGGATCTGCCATTTGCAGAACGTAAAACATCCAATGGACGTGGGTATGAGCCCTTAGGGCCAGTGACTGGCTGAGTGGGCCTGTCATTGCTTTTTTGATATGTCGAAGGAAGTGAAGAACAGCAGGGATCGGTGTTCTCAGAATTCGCTTCCATCCCGTACAATATGCGTGATCTAGGGGTTGCTCAGGGACAGAAAGCCCCCCTGTCGACACAAAACCCCCATAATATTTTTATATATATGCATATATATTTATAATATTACTTTTATTTTTTAGCGAGCAATGATGCAGTTTGAATGGTATGATGGAACAGTTAAAAACATTCATGTGGATCTCCCGGTGCTTTATGAATACCAGGTAACTCTTGCAATGATTGCATAAAGGACAGCAATGCTGTTGTATAGCTAGAAGTACACAACAGCTGTTCACAAGAGAAATAGACATTTTTCACTGATAAAACATATTACAAAGTTTCTTGTGGTCGCTTGTACTATTGATTTATACAAAGTCGAGTGAAAAGTTAGTGACCATTTAAATATCTGCGTACCGTGAGCTTTAGCAGTCCATTAGGCGGTCTGATCAATGATTGACAGTCATCTCCATAAGCAAAAAAAGACTGTCAATTATTGGACCAGTCACTGGACTCCTAAACCTTGAAAGAGCAGAGCTTTTAATGAAGAAAATACGGTTATACTGAACTGATCTATAAATTTATGTCCATAGATTTCACTGCATTTTCATGCTGATAGGTCTGGTTTAACCACTTCCATACCGGCCATTTACCCCCTTCCTGACCAGGCCTATTTTAGCAAATCTGACATGTGTCACTTTATGTGGTAATAACTTTGGAACGCTTTTATTTATCCAAGCCATTCAGAGACTGTTTTCTTGTGACACATTGTACTTCATGTTAATGGTAAATTTGAGTTGATATGTTTTACCTTTATTTATAAAAAAAATCCAAAAGTTAAGCTAAATTTTAATCTCTCTGCTTTTAAGACAGATAGTAATGCCTCAAAATATTCATTAATTAACATTCCCCATATGTCTACTTTATGTTGGCATCATTTTAGTAATGTAATTTTATTTTTTAGGACGTTAGAAGGTTTAGAATTTTAGAAGCAACTTTTGAAAGTCAACTTTTTTAAGGACCAGTTCAGTTCTGAAGTCACTTTGTGGGGCTCACATAATAAAACCAACCCATACATTACCCTATTTTAGAAACTACACCCCTCAAACTATTCAAAACTGATTTTATAAATGTTGTTAACCCTTTAGGTATTCCTGAGGAATTAAAGCAACATAGAGGTGAAATTTCAAAATTAGATTTTCCATTTTAATAATTTTTTTCCTGGAACACAGCAAGGGTTAACAACAAAACAAACCTCAATATGTATTACTCTTATTCTACAGTTTGCAGAAATACCCCATACCGTATGTGTCTTATACAGCTGTTTGGGCACACGACAGGGCACAGAAGGCAAGGAGCGCCATATAGTTTTTGGAGGGCAGATTTTGCTGGCATGGTCTTTTTGCACCATGTTGCATTTGAAGAGACCCTGAGGTTCCCCCACACTCAAAACCCCCAAAAAGTGACCACATCTTATAAACTACAACACCCAAGGAATTTTTAAGGGGTGTAGCAAGCACTTAACTCAGGTGTTTCATATAATTTTTAATACTTGGGTATGAAAATGAAAAATTCAATTTTTTTATTTTACAAGAAAATGGTGCTTTAGGCCCAAACTTTCTTTTTCACAAAAGATAACAGGAGATTATCCCCTCACAATTTGCTGCCCACTTTCTCCTGAATACAGTTACACCCCAACTGTGGTCGTAAACTGTTATTTGAGGATACTCCAGGCCTCAGAAGGGAGGGAGCAGCATCTGGAATTTCTAACATGGAATTTTCTGTCAGGGTTTTTAAGAGCGATAACTTTTTTTTATTTTTTGAGCTGCGTGAGGGCTTATTTTTTGCGGGACAAGCTGTAGTTTTTCTTGGCACCATTTTGGGGTACATTTGGCTTTTATGTTGCTTTTTTTTTTTTTTTTTTTTTAAACTTCTTTTTATTGAAGTGGAAAAATGCAGACAATACATATCATACAGACGTTGATGTCCAAAGAAGTAAGATACATTGCACAAGCAAGAAACATTGATCGTCTCACAACATTTTTCCATTCCACTCATTTTAACTTTTCTCCCCTCCCCTCCCCTCCCCATCCCTGAACCCCCCCCCCATCCCTGAACCCCCCCCCCACCCCCCCAACCCCAAAAACACTGATTTGATCGCCTTACATGAAAAAGCCTATTTTATCACATACTTTCCGGTTTAAGCCTCCAGCAATCCCAACTTATTAGCCAATTGCGCTTCCAGGTACCATTTGGTCAGCTTGAACGGGCGCATAAGCTCCTCAATTTCCCCCTGTGACAACAACTTCTCAATGAAGCACCTCCATTTTTTAACAAACTTTTCAATCATACGTTCCTTATCTTGCTCCACCTCAAGTCTTTCCAGATAAAGGACAGCCTTCATTGTGCCCAATACCTCCTCCCAAGACGGCACTGACTCTTCCAACCAATGTCTCAAAAGAGTCTTCTTCACAGACATCAACATAAGATGTACCCCTCCTTTGGTGACTACTGTACCCATTTCCTCATTCTGATTCAAGGGTATATAATGGAAAATACACTGTTGAGGTGTCAATCCCACCGTTTCCCCCCAGAACTCCTTTATTGTGTCTATTGATTTCTGCCACAAGGGTCTCACTTTCGGGCACTCCCACATGGCATGTAACAATCCGGCACTTTGGAGATTGCACTTGGGGCAGTTCCGCAAATAATGAGCAGGGGCGTCACGATACGACAGGTTGAAGGCATATGTTGCCCTATGCATGAGTCTTAGCTGCGATTCTCTCCACTGTTCATTATATGTGGCCCGCCTTACCAATTCAAACCCCACTCTCATTTTTTTTGCGATATTCTGATCCAGCAATTCCCTCTCCCAAAGCTTGTACGCCCCTTTCACCAGCCCTATCGTTTGAATGTTGTGAAGCCTACTGTGCAGTTCCGACAGGGACATGTGGGAACCACTATTGCCCAACAGACCCGCAAACCAGGCCAGGTTCTCCACATCTCCCAAGGAACTCGCCTGAGTTTTACAATAACTCCTGATCTGCTGGTAAGGAAGATACTGTGCGTCTGGCATGTCATACTTTCTTTTAAGCTGGTCCCACGACAACCATTGGACCGTGTTTTCCAACAATAGATCACTAAGTTTCACGATGTTTTTGTTCCTCCATACTTGAAACAGAGCATTCTCCCTGCCCTGGGGGAAGGCCGGGAGTGACCACAGCGGCATTCTAGGAGAAATGTAACACGGGAGCCCGTAAATCTTTCTAATGGCCTTCCACGCCACTATGGTATCCCTTAACAAAACGGCTTGCTTAATCGACGCCGGGATGTCCCTGAGCCTGGAATGCAGTAGAGCCTCTAAATTTTCCCTGCCAGCAAGTTCTTTCTCGAGCCAAGTCGCCGAGTAGAAAGCAGTATCCCATACCCAATCTCGCGCGTGCCTAAACAGCGCCGCCAGATTATAGTGGCGGATATCAGGAAGCTGCAACCCCCCTTCATCCCGTAGCATAGTCAGCTTGGCATAGGCGATACGCGGTCGTTTGGTCTTCCACAGGAAGCGGCTAAATGCCCGCCGCATCCTCACCACATCCACATGTTTCAGTAGCAGGGGTATCATTTGAAGCGGGTAAAGCAATTTCGGGAAGCTCATCATCTTAATTAAGTGGGCTCTACCACAGAGAGACAAGGGCAGATCCCGCCACCTTTCTAACTCAGATTCTATTTTCAAGAAAAGAGGGGGGTAGTTCAGGGTATACAGCGAGCTCGGGGTGCGACCGATCTTGATGCCCAGATAAGTTATATAATCTTTCCGAATCTCCACCCCACTCATCGTGCAGGCCCCCAATTGCGGTGTTCGCCCTAAAAACAATAGTTGACTTTTGTCTACATTGACCCTATAACCCGTTACTTTCCCATAAGCGCTTAATGCCTCCAACACCTTCCCCAACTGGGCCTCTGGAGCCCCCATATACAGCAGGATGTCGTCCGCAAAACAGCTAACTTTCAGCACCTTTCCCCCTATTCTGATTCCGTCAAATAAATCCGAATGAGTCAGCCACCTCGCCAAAGGTTCCATCGCCAAATTAAAGAGCAACGGAGACAGGGGGCAGCCCTGGCGGGTTCCCTTGCCCAGTACTATAGACCTGGATAGGAAGCCGGGTATGTTTACTCTCGCCTGAGGAACCTCATACAGCGCCCCTAGGTAATTCCTAAAATGACCCTTGACGTTGAACCTGTCCAGCACCATGTCCAGCCATTGCCAGTTGACATTGTCAAAAGCCTTTTCGGCATCAATTGCAAGCAACGCCGGACATGGTGCTGTTTTCACCTCCCCACTCGCATGCAGACTAGCTAATACTTTGCGAATATTCGTAACCGCCGACCTCCCCTTCATGAACCCCACTTGATGCGGGCCAATCAGTTCAGGTACACATTGCGCCAACCTGGTGGCTAAGAGTTTGGACAGGATCTTGACATCCTGGTTTATCAAAGAAATAGGCCTATACGCACTCGGCAGGTTCAAGTCCCTCCCCGGTTTCGGGAGGACCTTAATATATGCCATCTTGCCCGAATCAGGCAGGCTCCCCCCCAGCATAACGCTATTAAACAATTTGGTCAGGGTTGGGACCAATTCTTGGTTCATTGACTTATAAAATTCCGCAGGATATCCGTCTGGACCCGGCGCCTTACAATTCGAAAGGGATTTTATGGTCGCCCCAACTTCCTCTTCCGTAATTTCCCCATTTAAGGCCTCTAACCGTTCCTCCGGTAATCGTGGCAAGTCAATTTTATCCAGGATACTCCTAGCTTCCGCAGGATCAAACGGATCCCTAGAATAGAGGGCCTGATAAAATTCTCCCAGGATATCTACCATCTCTTTCGGTTGGGTGCATAACCTTCCTGTTCTATCTTTAAGAGGATGCAGCATAGATTGTGCAGTGAAGGGGCGTGTTAAATTGGCTAACAAACGACCCGCCTTATTACCGAAGCGAAAAAATTTCGCCTTCTGATAGTCCCCTGTCCATTTTTCCCTCGTTTCCTGGCAATAATCGAAGTTGTGTTTAGCCGTCACCCAGGCCAATTTGTTGGGGATTGTGGGATTCTGCAAAAATCTGGTATAGGCTTCCCGCACCTCCCTCGTGGCTTGGTCATACCGCTCTCTCGCCTCGCGTTTCTTCCCTACTGTATACGACATAATCCGACCCCTCAGTACCGCCTTAGCCGCGTCCCAGAATAAGCGCTGATTGGCCGCATGCTCCGCATTATCCTGTGCATACTCCCACCACCATCCTTTTACTTTGTCAGTGAACTCCTTATCTCTTAACAGATGTTGCGGCATCCGCCAGATAAAATCCTGTCCCCTAGGGACTGCGTCCCTGAGCTCCATAACCACTGGGGCATGGTCCGAGATTAACAGATCGGCAATTTCCACCTTTTTCACTTTAGACAACAAGACTGTTGACGCTAATAGGTAGTCAATCCTGGACCATGACCCCTGGGCATGAGAGAAATGGGTATACTCGCGGTCTTCCGGATGGTAGTACCGCCATGTGTCATGCAGCCCCGTATTTTGCAGTAGCGGAAGCAGCGTCTGACTTCTCTGCCGTTTATTAGCGTTTGCAAATGTCCCCCGCTTTCTGTCCTCCTTTTCACTATGTACCCTATTAAAGTCGCCCGCTACAAGCAGCAGCTGTGAGTGCTCTGAGATAATGTCCCTTTCTAGGGTCTCGTAAAACGCTGCCTGGGAGCCATTAGGGGCGTAAACATTGTGGACCACTAACTGACCCACTGGCGAGTTTAACTCCAAACGAAACCATCTCCCCAGTGTGTCAGCTGTCGCAGACAGTACATCAAAACGCAACCGTTTATGAAAAAGCACTAAAGTACCCGCCTTCCTTCCCACGGAGGGTGACCCCACTACTCGGCCCACCCATAATTTTCGCATCCTGTCAAAATCTGCTTCCTCCAAGTGGGTCTCCTGCAGGAATGCAATGTCAACGCCCAGTTTTTTAAGGTAGCGGAGCACTGCCATACGTTTGGTGGGGGAGCGAAGGCCCTTAACATTCCATGTTGCAACTTTCATGTTGGTGACTCACTGAAAAGGACACTGCAGGAGGACCCCCGTAGAGCAAACGATCCTGTAATACATATAAGAGGCACCGGTATCAGCCTTACACTGTGTCTCAAACCAGTAATAACTCCCTCCCCAACCCCTCCCTCCCTCCCAACCACCCCCCACCCCCCCAACCAGCCCCACAACAATAACATACATTTTCTAGACTTCGCTTTTTTCGCGCATTCTACCGCGTAGCTGTTGTCACCACTAAAATCCAACCGCATCCCAATTCTTCTCCCACCATGCCCCACCCTCCAGCCCTATGCCTTGAGTTTCACAGACAACTACAACCCAAATTCAACATAACAGCAGGTCCGTTGATCTCTCACGTGACACGCCAGGGATCCTGCCACAGGTAAAGTCTCTGCTTAGAGGCGATTACAGTCACACATTTTCAGCTTCCCGCAGATCAGCTCCCGCTGCACGTGCCATAGATCTGCCCGGGCTCTGTCTTGCTCCTCTTCCCCTGGATGATGCCGTGGATCTTTGGGACAAGGACATGAACATGTCCGAATATAGAGGGTCCATCTCCAACGCTTCTCTTGCCTCCCCTGGCGAGTGATAAGTATCAATCGACCCATCCGGACGGAAGATCCTCAGGGTGGCAGGGTATAGTAGAGCGAATTTGATCTTGTGCTTAGCCAGCGCTGAGCAGAGCGGAGTGAACTCTTTTCTTCGCCTCGCCACCTCAGCGGAGTAGTCGCTGAAAAGGAGGATCCTGTTACCCCTGATCATTAGGGGTTGCTCTTTACGTCTGAACTTCGCCAATATGGCCTCCTTGGCCGCATAATTCAAGTATTTCACAATCGTCGCCCTCGGTCTAGCGTTGTTAGAGCGCGACCCCGCCGGTATAGGCGGACCCAGGCGATGCGCTCTCTCCACCACACACGTGCCCCTCAGCCCCAATGCCTGCGGTATTTCCTCCTCACATATGTCCGCCAATTGATTCGGAAGGATCGACTCAGGTAACCCAATGATCCGCAAATTGCTCCTCCTGGAGCGGTTCTCTAAATCATCTATCTTTTCCTTTAAGAACTGGTTACTACGCAGGAGGTCAGCGATATTACTTTGTGCTTTCTCCAGATCTTCTTCGACCTGCACCACTCTGTGCTGTACCTCTGTGATCTGAGAGGTATGCTGTGCCACCTCAGACTGCAGCTGTTTCAACGCCGTCGCAACTGTGGCCTCCAGCGAGGCTTTAATGTCCGGGGCCAGGAGCTTAGCTACTTCTATGGCCATAGATTTACACGAGGAGGTTATATCACCTTTCGGCAGGAGGCCACAATCTCCATCTTCGTCCTCCGACCCGGACGCTTCGGTACTTCTCTGTGTGGACTGGGAAGTCGAGCGGGTGAGCCTGTGACGCTTCTCGGACACCGGCGCCATCTTGCCCCTAGCTTTCAGTTCGTCTCCCGTCGGGGGTAGTGTCGGCACTTCCCTCTGCGAGCCGCCCCGGACCACAAACTTTTCCATGTGAAGCCCCTCGATGTTCCCGGGGGTATTGGGGGCTAGTCTCAGCCCCGGTATGCGGCGATTTCGCTGAATTCGGGCCGGCCGAGCGGAGCGCTTCTCACTAGCGGCTTGCCATGCGCGCGCCGGAACCGGAAGTCTTTATGTTGCTTTTTATCTCATTTTTTTGGGAGGTGAAGTCACAAAAAAAACTGTTTGGTGTCATTTTTCTATTCTTTTATACTGTTTACTTGATGGGGTAGATCATGTGATATTTTTATAGATCCAGTTATTTTTCTGTTTTACATAATACATTTTTTTTTAGGAAAAAAAATTATGTTTTTTGTGTTGGCACTTTCTTAGAGCCATAATTTTTTCATTTTTCTGCCTATAGTCTTGTGTGAGGGCTTGTTTTTTGCGGGACGAGGTGACGTTATTATTGCTAGCATTTTGGGGTACATACGACTTATTGATTGATTTGATTGATATTATGTTTTTTGTGAGGTGATAAAAAAAGCTGTTTTGGTATCATTTTTATTAGTTTTTTTTACACCGTTCACTTGATGGGTTATAGATCATGTGATATTTTTGTAGAGCCAATTGTTGCGGACACAGCGATATTAAATATGTCATTTTTTTTACGTTTTACACAATAAGAGCGTTTTTTAAAAAAAATTGTGTTTTTGTGTTGCAATTTTCTTAGAGCCTTATTTTTTTATTTTTCTGGCTATGGTCTTGTGTGGGAGCTCATTTTTTGTGGGATGAGGTGACGTTTTTATTGCTACCGTTTTGGGGTACATATACGACTTTTTGATTGATTTAACATTATGTTTTTTGGAAGGTGAGCTAACTAAAAATTCTGTTTTGGCGTAATGTTTTTTTTTTTTTACGGTGTTCACCTAATGGGGTAGATCATATGATATTATTATAGAACTGGTCGTTGCGGACACGGTGATACCAAATATGTCTATTATTATTTTTTTCCTTCTATTTAACATTTTTTAAATAATGGATTTGGGGGGATTTTTTTTTTTTAAATGTGAAACTTTTTTTTTAAAAACATTATTTTTTATTTTTTTTATTTAACACTTTGTGTCCCCCAAAAGGTCATACAAGACCTCTAAGGGACATTTTTTTTTTTTACTATTGATTTCTCCTGTAACTGGTGCTGACATAGTAGCCCCAGTTACAGTGGAACTACACCCCCCAGAGAGGCTGTACAGCATAATACCTGCGCTGTACAGCCTCAGTGCAGGGATGATCGTGGTCTATGGCTAGACCCGTCAGCTCCTGACTCCCCCGACCCTGGCGGTCACATGACCACCGGGCCGGAACAGGAAACGCATAGCGTGTATATACAGCGATCTAGAAGGCCGGGACATACAGGAATGGTCCCTGCCTTCTCTCTGGGGTGTCCTGCTGTCACGACAGCGGGCCCCCCGCTCGGTAGCTGCACGATTAGCGTGCAGCTGCCATCACTCAGAACGTTCATTCAGAGATAAACCGACCGCCCAAAGACGTTTATAGTCAATGGGCGGTCGGGAAATCGTTAAAGTGGTTGTCTCACTTCAGCAAGTGACATTTTTCATGTAAAGAAAGTTAATACAAGGCATTCACTAATGTATTGGGATTGTCCATTTTGGCTCCTTTGCTAGCTTCGTTCATTTTTACACCACATTATACACTGCTCGTTTCCCTGGTTACGACCACCCTACAATCCATCAGCAGTGGCCATGCTTGCACACTATAAGTAAAATTGGTGGCCGTCACCTTGGGAGTTCGCATACACTGGTGGTTTTTCCTTTAGTGTGAAAGCAAGGCCACCTCTGATGGATTGCAGGGTGGTCGTAACCATGGACATAAGTGGTGTATAATATGATGGGAAAATGAATCCAGTCAGCAAAGGAGGTAATATGGATAAAAACAATACATTAGTAAGTGGCTTGCATTAACTTTCTATATATAATAAATGCTATTTGCTGAAGTGAGACAGCCCCTTCAAGGCCTCTTGCACACGTATGTGTGCGCCCGTTGCTGTATTGCGGACTGCATTTGCGGATCCGCAATACACGGGTGTCGTTCCGTGGGCATTGTGCATCACGGATGCGGATGCAAATCCGGAGATGCGGGATGGAAGCATGGAATGGAACCCTACGGAAGCACTACGGAGTGCTTCCGTGGGGTTTCGTCCCGTACATCCGTTCCGCAAAAAGATAGAACATGTCCTATCTTTTTGTGGAATGGCCGGATCGCGGACCCATTAAAGTGAATGGGACTGCGATTCGCTGCGACTTACCCCACGGACAGTGTTCGTGCATTGCGGCCCATTTTCCGGGCCGCAGCACGACCACGGGGCGCACACGTTTGTGTGCAAGAGGCCTAAGATCCAGCGATGAGGCAGCCCTGCATATTCACTCTCCTGGCATCTCTTTTAGCTGCACCAAGTAGTGGCACTGCTACTAAAGAGGAGAGGTCCTTCACATACTTGTGAATACTTCAGACGGGGTAGAGTTGAGTGTCCTGAGTCTGGGCAGAATTCAGGTTATGGAATATTATTCTAATGCTGGACATGCCTTTGTGGTGAGGTCAAAATTGACTTCACGGTTCAACCAGTGTTTCCCAATCAATGGCTTGGAAGTAACTTGTGACCCTCAGTTCCTGTGCAACTAGCTGGCCGTTGGCAGCTGCCAATACCATTCTCCACTACTAACACCGAATGTATAAGAGCTCATGCACACGACTGTATGCCCTCCAAGACATACGGTCCGTGAGCAGGCCATATGTCCCGGAGTGGCATACATGGTGTGCACAAGAGCGCACAGCATCATAGGTTACTATGATACTGTGCACATCAGGCCGCCCGCGGGGCTATTGTCCTGCACTCATAAGATCCTAGTAACCTATGATGCTGTGCACTCCCGTGCGCACGATGTATGCCGCTCCCGGACATATGGCCCACTCACAGACCATATGTCTTGGAGGGTATACAGTCGTGTGCATGAGCCCTAACTCAAATTTATCATTGGCTGTTGGCAGTGTTGAAAATATATGCTTCAAAGTAGTAAAGTGACAAAAGACACAAAAAATACTTGGATAGTCTGACAAAGAAAAAAGTTATAGCATTTAAACCATCGTATGCCTAAAACAAGGACCTGATATCAAGTCATCAAGAGCAAAAATATGCTGGTCATGAAGTGGCTGATATAATACTGCATATATGTTCTTTTTTTTCTCTTTGTGTCTAATACACAGAAAAACTTAGCCAAAGTGACACGGACCTACGAGAAAAGAATAGACTGGCTCACAAAGGGAAGCCGAAAAATGTGGGGAACGGTTTGTGAAAAAAGGTGGATTTAGATTAATATTATACTATATCTTAGTACGCCGCCTTCTTTTATAGTGTTTTGGATTTTATGTTTTATTGTGTCTTTGTTCGCGCTGCCAATGGAGGCTCCATCAGAAGTTTTGACAGAAAGAATACTGCAGCGTGCAGAACTATTCTTATTTGCGATGGACTCCATCTGAGTCAGGTCTGTCAGGCAGCTTTGGGATTTGTCCTATGAAAGATCCGGCAGAGCATCGTGGTTTCCATTATGTCTGAAAGCCGTGACACATATGTAAACAAAGTCTAAGCTGTGTATGTATAGAGTACGACTGACGATAATGCTGATGATTGTTTTAGCATTGGATTGTTTTAGCATTGAGACTGTATGAAATCTCCAGAGGAACGAAAGAAAGAAAGATAAACTGTGTATGCTATACTATCCTGCAGGCTGTCCTGCTTATCTGCAGTGTATCACACCACTTTACACATTTACTCTGTCCCGAGGAAGGGCAGTACTAGAGATGAGCGAATTTATAAAAAATTTAATTCGGCTGGTTCGCCGAATTTATTTGTGGTGAATCGTGTTAAAAACGGCTATATCCTGGCGGCAGAGAGCCTTTATAGTGGTGTAGAAAACTGTGCCTTGCAGTAACACGCATGAGGAGTCTACTATGGTAGTGAAACAATACTGTGAGTCAGTATGACATGCAGATGACAGGCGTCGCTCTTAGAATCACTGCACACTTTACTCATTTGGGCAGTTACGGGCGACAAAACTGACCAAATAACTCAAGTGTGAACTCAGCACCAGGTATAAAGAACCGTTCAGAGGCCCAAGATCCTACTATAGCGTGAAAGAGCATACTTCTTTTACACCAATTTACTGATTCCACATAGATTTCTTCAGAACCTGTTCTATTAAACGCTTATACAAGTAGAGCCCCCCGACAGTGGAGAGGGTGTCAGCAGTAAGTTTGTGTTGACGTCACTGATTATTTTGCCCTTCCTCTAATCCATCAGAACAATAATCCCCAAAAAACGGATCCTGTCTTTGAAGCATCCACCTTCACTCGGTCAGCATTTGGTCAGTAATCCATCAGTATTGCTAAAGCCCAAAAAAAACAGGAGTGGATCCAAAACAGAGATGACATGTGAATGGAATATTTGCATGTCTTCTGTGTTTTGTACCCACTCCTGCCAATCATAAGCCAATTCTGATGCAAAATAGGGACCATGTCATGCAGGCCTTACAGCTGTTACATAGACAGGATCCGTTGTGCGTCTCATTTTTCCTTCCTTCTGACAGATCAGAAGAAGGGTCAAATAAATGATGATGTCAGCCAGGCCGAAAGGAAAAATAGTGGCCCAGTCATGAAGTGGGGAGGGTAGAAACAGCATGAGAAGTTCATAGAGTGGCCCTATGACATAGTGGTGAGGTGGAAGAAGCATGAGGAGACCACAGAGTGGCACAATGACAGTGTGGAGCTGGCGGCGGCAGCAGCATCAAGAGGAGGCCACAGGGTGGTACAATGACAGTATGGAGGTGGCAGCATCAGGAGACCTGAGTGGTGAGGTGGCAGAAGCATCAGGAGACCACAGAGTGACCCGTTGACAGAGTGGGGAGGTGGGTGGCAATACCAGTACCAGCTGAAGATGGTGGGTGAAAGAAGGAGCACTTGGCATCAAATGTGTGGCATTAAGGCGGGTGGCAGCATCAGAATAGTAGTTGAGGCAGGTAGCCAGACGAAACCATTCTCTTTTGTCAAAGTGTTGGTGTGGCACCATGGATGATCTAGTCTGATGCATCAGGCATTGGTAGGTGGAAATCCTGGTTGATCCACGACCTGATTCATCTTAACAAAGGTCAGTCTCTCCACATTTTGGGTGGACAGGTGAATTTTTCTTGGGGCAACTATGGCCCCCGCCGCACTAAACACCCGCTCTGATGCCACACTACTGGCCGGGCAGGACAGCTTTTCCAGGGCAAACTCTGCCAGTTGCGGCCACAAATCCAGTTTGGCTGCCCAGTAGTCCAGCGAATATTCAATATGGGGTGGCAGGGTGCTCTCCAAGTATGCCACCACCTGCTGGTTCAGGTCCTGCTCCAGGTCTAGCTGCTGCTGCTGGTGAGTAGTTTCTTCACTAGGCGGGTGACTCTAGACTCAAGTTGCTGCTGATGGAGCTGGAACTGGTACTATCCCCCCACCCTGCCACAGCAGCCATGGCAGAGGAACGTGAGCGCAGGGGGACCCCCGGTCACACCTGCGAGAGGATGGACGATGGCGCAGATAGGCAGCGGCCAACTGACTACATAGGATGTCTCTATAGTAGTTCAGTTTGTCCTCCCTCTCAGTGGGTGTAAAAAAAAAGGCCCCCCTTTTGGACCGGTAGCGAGGGTCCAACAAGGTGGAGAGCCAGAAGTCATCAAGAAATAGTTTATGGCCTGTAACGGACCGTTTCAGCAGACAAGGGGTTAAAATCAGTTTAGGCGATATGCCCCTTTCCGAGAGACAGGCACAGCTACTGCAGAACACCAACCTCCCGAACTGGATACAAAATAGCACTCCAAACTGGAACCTCACAAATAGCTGCCAGCAGACGAACAGGAAAAGCATACAATCGGCTTACACTCCTGGCAATCAGTCTCTAACAGCATACAGGGAATCCCCCCAATAACGAGACAAGGCTCCGTCTTGAGGGTCAGCAGTGGTCTGACTGTACTTCAAGTACAGCCTCTTTTATTCATAAGAAACATACATAGTACTGCTCACAGGGTTTTGAAATCCAACCAATCAATACCTTACAACACACACAATGCAAGTACAGCAACCAATCGTTCCCGCCCCCTAGAGGACCAGAAGGGAGACTGCGACACAGAACAGATACAACACATCCCCACAATGCATCATGGTTTCCTCCTCTCTGTCCCAGAGACAACCGAAGGCAATCCAATTATCTCTCAGGACAAAGGGAGATCACCAATACACATGTGGAGACAACAGGACAGACATCACCATTTAAACACACAATGGCACACCCCCACAGCAAACACAGACATTTAACATATCCCCAGATAGCTCAAGTCTGAGTGCATATCATTAGGTGAATGGCATTCAGAATACACGAATACAATAATATTAGCTATCTGGGTACCCTCACATAACATACAATTTAACCGAACGCATAATAACATAAAATACAATTCTACAGACAGATTTAAGCTGTGCGGCCGGTCTGTCTTCTCCTTTAAAGTTACTATGGGCCATAATCCTGAGGCAAGAGGCTTTTAAACAGCCCTCTCCAAAACCCAGTGGCGAGGTTGGTTTCGCCACATGGCCTTTTTCTGTTCGTATAGTCGGTCCAACATATGAAAGGTGGAATTGCAACGGGTGGAAACGTTGCATATCAGCCTGTGTTGGGGGATACCGTTCTGCCGCTGCAGCTCAAGGAGTGTGTGCTTTGCAGTGTACGAGTGGCTGAAATGCATGCAAAGTTTCCTGCCCATTTTTAGGATGTCTTGCAGATGGGTGGAAGACTTCAGGAACCGCTTGACAACCAGATTGGACACGTGTGCCATGCAGGGTGCATGGCTCAGCCCTCCTTGATGCAGCACCGACACCATGTTCTTCCCGTTGTCGGTCACCATGGTTCCGATTTTGAGTTGTCGCGGAGAAAGCCAGGATTCGATTTCTTGATGAAGGACACGGAGCAGTTCCTCCCCTGTATGACTCAGTTTGCCCAGGCAAACGAGGTGCAGAACAGCGTGACACCGCCGTGCCCTGCATATGTGGTATGCTGGAGGGGCAATGTGAATTTTCCCTGCAGTGGAGGCTGAGGACATGGTGGAGGGAGGGGCAGACATTGTCGCAGGACCAACAGCATGGGAACGTTGAAGCAGAAGCGGCGTCACCTGCCCAAGTTGCTGGTGTGGCTGTGCAGGAACCACATTCACCCTGTGGGCCGTAAAGGACATGTATTGTCCCTGACCGTAGTTAGAGCTCCACACGTCGGCACTGCCGTGCACTTCTGTTCTGCATACATGTGCAGGGTTGGTACTGCCTTTTTGGCAAAGAAATGATGGCTTGGAGCTCTCCACCTCGACTTGGCACAAGCCATCAGTTCTCTGAAAGCTGCAGAGTCCACCACTTGGAAAGGGAGGGACTGCAGCACCAGCAACTTGGAGCACATTCAGCTTCTGCGCCGTTGGATGGATGCACGCATACTGTTGTCTCTTGGCAATTGCTTTGGTGATTGATTGCTGACGGAATGACTGACGAGGAGTAGGAGCATCAGGACCAGCAGATGATGGGAAGGACAGACAGCTCCCTTCGGCCACTAATACACACCAAAAATGGCTGTAATTTTCTCACTTCACCACACAACGGCTTATAAGCCCTTTTTTCCCACTGATACAAAAAGGGCTTTAGAACATATAACTGCAGTGCTGAATGGCAAATATATATTTTTTTACCACTAATACACGCCAAAAAGGGCTGTTATTTTCTCACCACACAACGGCAAATACTTTTTTTTGTGCCACTAATACACTCCACAAAAGGCTTTAGAACATATAACTGCACTGCAGAATGGCAAATAATATATATTTTTTTGCCACTAATACATGCCTAACAGGGCTTTAGAACATATAACTGCACCGCTGAATAGCAAATAGGCCCTTACTTTTTTTCACTTATACATGCCACAAAAAGCTTTAAAACATATAACTGCACCACTGAACGACAAATAATATATTTTTTTTTTGCCACTAATATACACCAAAAAGGGCTGTTATTTTGTCACTTCATCACACAACGGCTAATAAGCCCTTTTTTTCCTACTAATACAAGCTAGAAAATGCTTTAGAACATATAACTGCACAGCACAAGGGCAAATAAGATGTAGTAATAAACCCTGTTGGCTGTATCACACAGCACTTGCACCCCAATAACAAGAACGGTTTGCTGGAATTACAGAGCTGTATAATGGCAATTTGGATCCCCAGTCAGTGCAGCAAGGTGTAAACTCCCCTACTGAACCCTGTTCTGCTTCAATACTGTGGAATGATTACTCCCTATCCTTTCCCTGAGCTTCTATACAGCAAAATAAAAGTTTTACAGTCTTTTCTACCACTGTCCATAGCGCCTGGGGATGTCTCTCCCTGCACTAAGTATACTTGAAAATGTCAGAATCCAAGATGGCTGAGGCTATTTATAGGGCTGTGACATCACAGGGCTGGCTGGCTGCTGATTGGCTGCGTGCATGGCATTGTGGGTGATCCCTCATTCCCAAAGTTCCTTGCTCCATGTCCTAACACGTGCAGCAGCCATTTAGTTACCACGAAGCGTGAGGAAATTCGGATTCGGTACAAATCAAATTTTTCCTGAAATTCGGATCGAATTCCACTTTGATTGGCTCATCTCTAGGCAGTACTGTCTTCATGTATTTGTATACGTATGCCATACATACTGTATATCACATTTATTACTCAATTTTAATGTTGTAATAGTACTTTACGGTCCCCAAGCTTTATATTTTTAACAGTACGTACAATATTGATCATAAATATCTCTCAGTCCTGACTATATGTATATTGTTCGTCGATGTGTCTAAAATTATTTCTTTTTCCCTGAAGGGTTGTGCTGCTTGTGGACTTATCACTTGAGAACGCCTTGCACACTATACATATTCAGCACGCTCTGCGGCTTTTACTGGAGGAACAAATGGCAAACAAGGATTTATTTAACATTATAGCGTAAGTTTTTATTGGTATTTTTTCAGTTAAAGTAACAGTACAAAACATACATTACAGTGATCCCCACAAATACCCCACCACCCTCCCCTCCCTCCTCTGTGCAGTGTCCTCCTCCCCTTCAGTAAACCTCCACACCTCCATCCACTCAGAAGGTATCCACTCTATTTTCACCCATTACACCGAACGGTCATCTACTGGTGATTTTTCAATTCCGACCGATCTGGATCTGTTCTGTCACCATTCTGTTTTGTAACCGGACACAAAACTGCTGCAAGCTGCTGTTTTGTGTCCATTCATAAAAATTGAAAGAAACGGATTTGTCACTAAAAACAATATAAGTCAATGTTAGGAGCCTAAAAAAAACAGATCCGTTGCCCATTGACTTTCAATGTATTTAGTGACTGATCCGTTTTTTCCCGTTTTGATTTCACACAACCGCATCCTAACAGAACGGATGCATCCTGATGTGCAAAATCAAAACGGATCAGTTAAATTCCGGTATTGAGATCCTCTGCCGTATCTCAATACTGGAATTAACAACGCAAGTGTGAAAGTAGCTTAATTACAGCTTAGTCTCCCATTGGAGTAAATGAGAGAAGCAGCTGTAATTAGACTGTACCACCCCTGCAGTCTAGATGGCGTGCATGTAAACACTGAGGAGGACTCAGCATTTGCAAGAGTGCTGCAGTAGTGTCGGGAGTTGGACCCCCCGCCCGCCGATCTGATTTTGATGTCCTGTCCTGAAAATAGTTGATCAATATCATGACACTGCACAACCCCTTTAAGGAGTAAAACTAAAGTAATTGTACCTGCAGCAGCATCTCATCATCATGCCTGTCAGTCTATATACAGCAGCATCCCATCATCATGCCTGTCAGTCTATATACAGCAGCATCTCATCATCATGCCTGTCAGTCTATATACAGCAGCATCTCATCATCATGCCTGTCAGTCTATATACAGCAGTATCTCATCATCATGCCTGTCAGTCTATATACAGCAGCATCTCATCATCATGCCTGTCAGTCTATATACAGCAGCATCCCATCATCATGCCTGTCAGTCTATATACAGAAGCATCCCATCATCATGCCTTTCCCATTTCGTCCTACGGCAGCACAGAATGGGTTAACTTTGTTCTCATCCGATCCTAGGACCGCCCACCTAGATAATAGGTACAGATTAAAACAATTAAACCATTAGTAGTGACCTATAAAGGCTGCTTCCTCCAGAACCTCCTTGTGTTTTTTTATTGTCCTCATCGGAGGATGAAGCCCACCTATGGATCCACCTTGGAGAAGGCCGTTTGTACCTTGTTTTTTCCAGGTCCAGGCCGGAGAGTGGTTACAGCCATGTATGGTTCCCTGGCTCCACTCTCGTCCCGCTTGCCTCCCACCTGCGTCCCTTCAGCGTCCGGCCATTGGTTTGGCTGTTAAGCGCTGTGCCGCTCAGGTATGCCGGCTATCTTCCACTTTCGGTCTCTCGCATGTGGAACGCTTCGTGGAACACAGACGCGGCGGCGTCTGACGTCATAGGCGCACGCCCACTCCTTTGGGCGCCAAATTCGAATCTCAGGTATATAAAGCGGGACTATGCAGAGCTCAAATGCCCTGGTGCCTAGGCAGCTGAGCTCTAGCGATTTGAAGGTATTTGCCTGTCCTATTGTCAGGCAGTTAACCCCTGATTGCCCTGCTGTTATTTTGAATGATTTATACCTTCATTTTTTATTGCAGATGTCCTCCACATCCAGCAAGAGGGCTCGCAAGAGCAAACACAGATTGTGTCAGGGTTGTGACCAACCCCTTCCTGATGACTTCCTGCAGGATCTCTGCCTCAGGTGTTTCCAGGACACACAGGGAACTATACCTTCTAAAAAGAAACAGAGAGCTGAATCTGTACTCTGCATCTCCTGTCTGCAGCCCTTACTGGAAGACCATACCTCTAACATCTGTGAGCAGTGCTCCCATCCAGATGAAACATCAGATGACGACACCACCAAGATGATGTCTCTGTTCAAGGCTTTCCTCAAACAAACTAAATCCAAAAAGTCATCAAAAAAGAGGAGACGTCGGCCTCCATCTTCTTCTTCTGTGGATTCACGGTCAGAAGGCGAAGTTTCCTCTAGTTCGGAGTCGCCGGTTCTAGAAGATAACTTTCTATTTAATAAATCTGATACGAATCATCTTATTAAAGAGGTAAAGAGTATCATGGAGACCAGTAAGGAAAAGGCCAGTAGCCATGACGAGGATAATCTCTTCTACTTTCCGAAGAAGAAGGCGTCGGTGTTTCCAGGTCACCCTGTTCTTGATGCAGTTATGCGTAAAGAGTGGGAACATCCAGTGGCAAGGCTGAACTTAGGCTCCAGATTTAGAGCAGTTTATAAAACAGATCCAGCGGAATCCTCAAGCTGGGAAGGCCCTGCTAGGGTAGACCCAGCAGTGACGAGATTAGCCAGGAAATCATTCTTTCCATCAGATGACTCGGCCTTATTGAAGGACCCTATGGAGAGGAAGGCGGATGGCCTCCTTAAGAGGTCTCACACCTATCTAGCGTCCCTTAATAAAGCGGCCATGGCGTCAGTCCCAGTGGCGCGAGCTCTCAGAGTATGGTTAAGCCATCTTGGCAGGGACATTGAGGACGGTGTCCCCAGAGAAGACCTCCTGAAACAAATACCTAACCTGAAGCTGGCAGCAGAATTCCTCTGTGATTTCCCAGTAGACACGATAAGGTTTACGGCGAAGAACATGGCTCTCACGAACTCCATACGAAGATCTCTCTGGTTGAAGCTCTGGTCTGGGGATCCATCTTCTAAGAACAATTTATGTTCTCTCCCTTTTGAACCAGGAGAATTGTTCGGGTCTCACCTGGATAAACTCTTGAAGGCGAATATGGAGGATAAAGTATTAAGTTTTCCTCAAACCAAGCGGAAGGATAAACCCAGGAATTTTCGTTCCTACAGACAGGATCCCAGAAGATCAGGCTATAGAGGTCGCTCAAGCCGAGGTAGAGCTGACCGTAGAACTTGGCGTTCGTCGGAGAAATCTAAAAGGAAAACGGAAGAGAATAGGCCTCAGAAGCAGGAATTCTGACGCCAGAATTGTAAGGGTAGGAGGTCGATTATCCCTTTTTCACCGGAGCTGGCGTCAAATTACATCAGACAGCTGGGCTCTGGACATCATACGAAATGGTTACAATCTGGAGTTCAATCGCGCACCAAGAGACAGGTTTACTGTAAACAAACCAAGAGATCCACAGATCTTTCTTTTGTTAAGAGAGTTCATAGAAAAGGGAGCTTTGGAACCAGTTCCAAACGATTCAAAGAACTCTGGAATCTACTCCAGAATTTTCTGCGTACCCAAGGGGAATGGGAAGAGTCGGCTGATCATAGACCTGCGCTACTTAAACCGTCATCTAAAGAAGATCCATTTCAAAATGGAGACGATGAGATCCATCGCTGCTGTCCTCAGGAAGAACCTGTTCATGGCTTCTTTAGATCTCAAAGACGCCTATCTGCATATTCCTATAAATCCACAGTCAAGAAGATTCCTGAGAGTTGCCATCAAAAGAGGGGGAGAAATTCTGCATTACCAGTTCAGAGTTCTTCCCTTCGGGTTATGTTCAGCCCCGAGGATCTTCACAAAGATAGCAGTACTTATTGCAGTAGAACTTCGCCTGAGGGGGATCCAAATCTTCCCATACCTAGACGACCGGTTGCTGGTAGCCGGTACGGAGAAGCTCCTGCATCAACACCTGGAACAGACGGTGGACCTCTTACAGTCTGTGGGTTTTCTAATAAATTGGGAAAAATCAGACACGGTCCCAGCAACATCCAAGATCTTCCTAGGGTTCCTGGTAAATACTGTCACCATGAAGCTCTATCTTCCTATGCCAAAGGTGGAAGCACTGAAGAAGGAGATGAAAACTCTGATGTCCCTCCACTCCCCTTCAGTACGAAGGGTTATGAAAACTCTGGGTCATATGACTTCAGTTTCAGAAGCTGTCCCTTGGGCAAATATCCACAGCAGGGATCTTCAGATGAACATGCTGCGAGCTTGGCGACTCTCCAGACTCAGTTTGGACGCGAGAATAAGGCTGAATCCAGCGACAATTCAGTCCCTCAGATGGTGGTTATGCACAGAAAATTTAGTCAAAGGGAAGAGCTTCCAGTTCCGGTCTCCGGTGATCATAACTACGGATGCCTCCGGCCAAGGATGGGGAGCCCTTCTTCTGAACAAGTGGGTGCAAGGCCTCTGGACACACGAGGACAGAATGAAATCCTCGAACTACAAGGAGCTGAAGGCGGTTCTGTTGGCTCTGCGCCACTTCAAGTCCGATATAGTAGGGAGATCCGTGCTGATCCGTTCGGACAACTTGACTACCGTATTCTACCTGAACAAGCAGGGAGGTACGAGGAGCGGACTTCTTCTGGAGCTGTGCAAAACTATTTTCAGCTGGGCGGAATCACACCTGCTGGAACTAAAAGCAGCGCATATCAGGGGCTGCTACAATACGCAAGCGGATCATCTGAGCAGGAAGACGGTGAACCAAGCCGAATGGGAGCTCAATCAGTCCGTTTTTCACCAAATTACAGAGAAGTGGGGCTCTCCTGCATGGGATCTGATGGCGACAGCAGAGAACAGAAAATTGAGCAAGTTTTGTTCGCTGAACAGCTTCGACAATCCAACAGTGGTGGACACCTTCTCCATGGGCTGGGAACACCTATTCATCTATATATTTCCCCCGGTACCTCTCATCCCGAGGGTTCTTCGGAAAATAGCAGAACAGAAGCCTCAAGCCATTATGATCGTGGTTTCCCCTTCTACTTCACTTGTCCAGGGGGAACTTCTGGAGACTTCCCCTGCGGCCAGATCTCCTGTTGCAGAACAACCTGTATCATCAGAATCTACAACGTCTACACCTTACGGCCTGGAGGCTGAGAGAAGTAAACTAGAGAAAAGGGGCTTGTCACAATCGGTAATCGACACCCTGCTGGCATCTAGGAAAGACTCTACCAACAGAAAATATGCGAAAGTCTGGCGAAAATTTCTATCCTGGATGTCACAGACCAGCCATGAAACCATCAATATTTCTTCCATCCTGCAGTTTCTGCAAGATGGGTTCCAGAAAGGGCTCAAGCCGAATACACTAAGATCCCACATGACGGCAATAAACTCTGTAACAGAGAATTAATTCCTTCATCATCCTTTGATATTCCGGTTTTTCAAGGCGATCAAGAGGCTCAAACCTGTTCATAGAGACCCAGTACCCATCTGGAATCTTTCTCTGGTACTAAAAAGGCTTGCAGCTCCCCCATTTGAGCCATTACAAGAAGTGGACTACAAATGGCTCTCCTGCAAGACTCTATTCCTCACAGCAATTACGTCTGCCAAAAGACTGGGGGAGCTTCAGGCATTGTCTTCAAAACTCCCATACTTACGTTTCCTGCCAGATGGGGTTCTACTTCGTACTATGCCAGCCTTTTTGCCTAAAATCCCTTCAACAGCAAACAAAAATAGGGAGTCGTTCCTCCCAATATTTTTTCCTGAGCCTCTGGACGAGAACCAGAAACTCTTACATACATTGGATGTTAAAAGAGCTCTACTTATCTATTTGCAAAGAACAAGAGAATTCAGAGCAGTAGAAAACCTTTTTGTCCTCTTCTCTGGGCCAAGAAAGGGTTCTTCTCCTTCTAAAGATACTTTGGCAAGATGGATCAAAGCCACAATAATGGAAGCCTATTCTCTGGAAGAGATACCACCTCCATTTCCAGTGAGAGCGCATTCCACCAGGGCCACGGCTACTTCTTGGGCAGAGGTCGCACAGGTCTCGATGGAGGAAATCTGCAATGCAGCATCCTGGTCCTCATCCCTGACCTTCGTCAAGCATTATCGTTTGGACGTTCTGTCTGCAGCTCTGAGTGAAGATACCCCCCCTTGTGATCTATGAAAATCCCATTCTGTGCTGCCGTAGGACGAAATGGGAAAGGAAAAATTCTTACCTGGGATTTTACTTTCCTTGAGTCCGTAGGCAGCACAAGTTCACCCTCCCTAATAAATTTCTTATATTGTTTTTTTGGCATAATTCTTGGTCTGAGTCTATTTGTATTAACACAAGGAGGTTCTGGAGGAAGCAGCCTTTATAGGTCACTACTAATGGTTTAATTGTTTTAATCTGTACCTATTATCTAGGTGGGCGGTCCTAGGATCGGATGAGAACAAAGTTAACCCATTCTGTGCTGCCTACGGACTCAAGGAAAGTAAAATCCCAGGTAAGAATTTTTCCTGTCAGTCTATATACAGCAGCATCCCATCATCATGCCTGTCAGTCTATATACAGCAGCATCGCATCATCATGCCTGCCAGTCTATATACAGCAGCATCGCATCATCATGCTTGTCTGTCTATATACAGCAGCATCCCATCATCATGCCTGTCAGTCTATATACAGCAGCATCCCATCATCATGCCTGTCAGTCTATATACAGCAGCATCCCATCATCATGCCTGTCAGTCTATATACAGCAGCATCCCATCATCATGCCTGTCAGTCTATATACAGCAGCATCGCATCATCATGCTTGTCTGTCTATATACAGCAGCATCTCATCATCATGCCTGTCAGTCTATATACAGCAGCATCCCATCATCATGCCGGTCAGTCTATATACAGCAGCATCTCATCATCATGCCTGTCAGTCTATATACAGCAGCATCCCATCATCATGCCTGTCAGTCTATATACAGCAGCATCCCATCATCATGCCTGTCAGTCTATATACAGAAGCATCCCATCATCATGCCTGTCAGTCTATATACAGCAGCATCTCATCATCATGCCTGTCAGTCTATATACAGCAGCATCCCATCATCATGCCTGTCAGTCTATATACAGCAGCATCCCATCATCATGCCTGTCAGTCTATATACAGCAGCATCACATCATCATGCCTGTCAGTCTATATACAGCAGCATCCCATCATCATGCCTGTCAGTCTATATACAGCAGCATCTCATCATCATGCTTGTCTGTCTATATACAGCAGCATCTCATCATCATGCCTGTCAGTCTATATACAGCAGCATCCCATCATCATGCCTGTCAGTCTATATACAGCAGCATCCCATCATCATGCCTGTCAGTCTATATACAGCAGCATCTCATCATCATGCCTGTCAGTATATATACAGCAGCATCCCATCATCATGCCTGTCAGTCTATATACAGCAGCATCTCATCATCATGCCTGTCAGTCTATATACAGCAGCATCCCATCATCATGCCTGTCAGTCTATATACAGCAGCATCGCATCATCATGCCTGTCAGTCTATATACAGCAGCATCCCATCATCATGCCTGTCAGTCTATATACAGCAGCATCTCATCATCATGCCGGTCAGTCTATATACAGCAGCATCCCATCATCATGCCTGTCAGTCTATATACAGCAGCATCCCATCATCATGCCTGTCAGTCTATATACAGCAGCATCCCATCATCACGCCTGTCAGTCTATATACAGCAGCATCGCATCATCATGCCTGTCAGTCTATATACAGCAGCATCCCATCATCATGCCTGTCAGTCTATATACAGCAGCATCTCATCATCATGCCTGTCAGTATATATACAGCAGCATCCCATCATCATGCCTGCCAGTCTATATACAGCAGCATCTCATCATGCTTGTCAGTCTATATACAGCAGCATCTCATCATCATGCTTGTCAGTCTATATACAGCAGCATCGCATCATCATGCCTGTCAGTCTATATACAGCAGCATCCCATCATCATGCCTGTCAGTCTATATACAGCAGCATCTCATCATCATGCCTGTCTGTCTATATACAGCAGCATCTCATCATCATGCCTGTCAGTCTATATACAGCAGCATCCCATCATCATGCCTGTCAGTCTATATACAGCAGCATCGCATCATCATGCCTGTCAGTCTATATACAGCAGCATCGCATCATCATGCCTGTCAGTCTATATACAGCAGCATCGCATCATCATGCCTGTCAGTATATATACAGCAGCATCCCATCATCATGCCTGCCAGTCTATATACAGCAGCATCCCATCATCATGCCTGCCAGTCTATATACAGCAGCATCCCATCATCATGCCTGTCAGTCTATATACAGCAGCATCGCATCATCATGCCTGTCAGTATATATACAGCAGCATCCCATCATCATGCCTGCCAGTCTATATACAGCAGCATCCCATCATCATGCCTGTCAGTCTATATACAGCAGCATCTCATCATCATGCCTGTCAGTCTATATACAGCAGCATCGCATCATCATGCCTGTCAGTCTATATACAGCAGCATCCCATCATCATGCCTGTCAGTCTATATACAGCAGCATCTCATCATCATGCCTGTCAGTCTATATACAGCAGCATCGCATCATCATGCCTGTCAGTCTATATACAGCAGAATTCCATCATCATGCCTGTCAGTCTATATACAGCAGCATCTCATCATCATGCCTGTCAGTCTATATACAGCAGCATCGCATCATCATGCCTGTCTGTCTATATACAGCAGCATCGCATCATCCTGCCTGTCTGTCTATATACAGCAGCCTCCCATCATCATGCCTGTCAGTCTATATACAGCAGCATCCCATCATCATGCCTGTCAGTCTATATACAGCAGCATCCCATCATCATGCCTGTCAGTCTATATACAGCAGCATCTCATCATCATGCCTGTCAGTCTATATACAGCAGAATTCCATCATCATGCCTGTCAGTCTATATACAGCAGCATCGCATCATCATGCCTGTCAGTCTATATACAGCAGCATCCCATCATCATGCCTGTCAGTCTATATACAGCAGCATCGCATCATCATGCTTGTCTGTCTATATACAGCAGCATCTCATCATCATGCCTGTCAGTCTATATACAGCAGCATCTCATCATCATGCCTGTCTGTCTATATACAGCAGCATCTCATCATCATGCCTGTCAGTCTATATACAGCAGCATCCCATCATCATGCCTGTCAGTCTATATACAGCAGCATCCCATCATCATGCCTGTCAGTCTATATACAGCAGCATCCCATCATCATGCCTGTCAGTCTATATACAGCAGCATCGCATCATCATGCCTGTCAGTCTATATACAGCAGCATCTCATCATCATGCCTGTCAGTCTATATACAGCAGCATCTCATCATCATGCCTGTCTGTCTATATACAGCAGCCTCCCATCATCATGCCTGTCAGTCTATATACAGCAGCATCTCATCATCATGCCTGTCAGTCTATATACAGCAGCATCCCATCATCATGCCTGTCAGTCTATATACAGCAGAATCCCATCATCATGCCTGTCAGTCTATATACAGCAGCATCGCATCATCATGCCTGTCAGTCTATATACAGCAGCATCGCATCATCATGCCTGTCAGTATATATACAGCAGCCTCCCATCATCATGCCTGTCAGTCTATATACAGCAGCATCCCATCATCATGCCTGTCCAGGGGCAGACATACCATTTGTTCAGCCTGTACAGTTGCACAGGGGCCCACAGTATTAGGGAGCCCGCTTTCACCAGCTTCCAACTGTTTTATTAAATGAGCTAATGAATTTCATGGCTCAAATTTATTTCTGGATTATTACAGGGACAAGAAAAGTAAGTTTTGTGTGTAACTATTCAAGATCAAGGAACCCATATAAGTCTTCAGACCCTTTCATTTTTTTCACATAAAAAAAAAAAAAACTATTAACGTTTTTTCCCCTTTATTCTGCACTCAATAATCCATAATGACAAAGGTAAAACAGAATGTTAGAAATATATTCAAGGGAAAATGTCGCACCAAAATGAGAAGGGGATCCAAGCAGAGGTGCACCCACTAACAGACAGCACCCAGTCTGATAGAGACAAAATAGATAAAAAAGTAGAAGTGGGGCACTCACTTAAAGTATAGGGATCTTGTGTTTATTGGGGTAATAATAGTAGTAGCAATAAAGCAGTAAAATATCACAATAACTCAGTAAAATGGCATATATTAATATTACATCAAGGTATCAGAATATTCATAAAAGTGGAGCAGAATAAAATTGTGGTACTATCGACAATAGACAATAAATGTAGCTATAATAGGTACAATAAGAAAGCGCAATAAAAAAGCATTAAAAAGTGCTATGATATGTAATTAAATATAGATCCCAATAGATATGAATAAAATTGTAAATTCATATGTCGGCCATAGGGACATTCACTGATTGAATCCTGAGGGATAATTCCATATAGGGCGATTCGTTCCGACAACCAGTCTTTCAAGGTATTCTCAAAGAAGTATATCAAAGTCCCCAGCGTATGCAGCTAATGAATTTTTACTGTGTGTCAGTTTGGCTGCTACTACGCACAGCGGCGTCCCGCTGTAATTGCGATCGCTTTTGAGTGGGGCATACAAGTCCTTACCCGAGACTCCTGGATAACGATTCCTCGACACGGTGCGTTGGTGTGCTGCTCCGGTCTCAAGGATAGGTGTCCTGTTTCGAAAATTCGCGCCAGTTAAAATGTTTGTTGCACGCGGTATGAGTGACCTGCGTGATGTAACACCGATAGTTCCGGTGATAACTTCTGGCGCACAGGGGATAATTTCCAGGTTTCTCGGACTTGTGGACCCACTCGTCCCGGAGGGGGGGGGGATACCAAACGCGTTTCGGGGATTTACAAGGCAGACCCCTTCTTCAGAAGAAGGGGTCTGCCTTGTAAATCCCCGAAACGCGTTTGGTATCCCCCCCCCCTCCGGGACGAGTGGGTCCACAAGTCCGAGAAACCTGGAAATTATCCCCTGTGCGCCAGAAGTTATCACCGGAACTATCGGTGTTACATCACGCAGGTCACTCATACCGCGTGCAACAAACATTTTAACTGGCGCGAATTTTCGAAACAGGACACCTATCCTTGAGACCGGAGCAGCACACCAACGCACCGTGTCGAGGAATCGTTATCCAGGAGTCTCGGGTAAGGACTTGTATGCCCCACTCAAAAGCGATCGCAATTACAGCGGGACGCCGCTGTGCGTAGTAGCAGCCAAACTGACACACAGTAAAAATTCATTAGCTGCATACGCTGGGGACTTTGATATACTTCTTTGAGAATACCTTGAAAGACTGGTTGTCGGAACGAATCGCCCTATATGGAATTATCCCTCAGGATTCAATCAGTGAATGTACCTATGGCCGACATATGAATTTACAATTTTATTCATATCTATTGGGATCCATATTTAATTACATATCTTAGCACTTTTTAATGCTTTTTTATTGCGCTTTCTTATTGTACCTATTATAGCTACATTTATTGTCTATTGTCGATAGTACCACAATTTTATTCTGCTCCACTTTTATGAATATTCTGATATCTTGATGTAATATTAATATATGCCATTTTATTGAGTTATTGTGATATTTTACTGCTTTATTGTTACTACTATTATTACCCCAATAAACACAAGATCCCTATACTAAGTGAGTGCCCCACTTCTACTTTTTTATCTAGAATGTTAGAAATCTCTGGTAATTTACTGAAAAGGAAAAACTAAGATCTTGCATTGACATAAGTATTCAGACCCTTTACTCAGGACTTAGACCTCTTTCACACGAGCGTGACGGAATGGGTCAGGACTCAGTGCAGGTGCTATGCATTCACATCACGCATTGCACTCGCGCGGAAAACTCACTCATGTGAAAGGGGCCTTAGTGGAAGTACCTTTGGCAGCGATTGCAGCTTCCAGTCTTGGGGATGATGCCACAAGGTTTCCTCTGCAGATCCTCTTCAAGCTCTGTTAGGTTGGATAGAGATCGTCGGTGGACAGCCATTTTTAAGGTCTCTCCAGAGATGTTTGATTGGGTTGAAGTCAGGGCTCTGGCTGGGCCACTCAAGGACATTCATAGAGTTGTCCCTTTAGCCACTCCTGTGTTGTTTTGGCTGTGTGCTTACGGTCATTCTCCCATTGGAAGGTGAACCTTCAGCCCAGTGTGAGGTCCAGAGCACTCTGGATCAGGTTTTCATTTAGAATCTCTGTACCTTGCTGCATTCAGCTTTCCATCAGCCCTGACCAGTCTCCCTGTCCCAGACGCTGAGAAACATCCCCACAGCATGATGCTGCCACCACCGTGCTTTACTGTAGGGATGGTATTGGACAGGTGATGAGCAGTGCCTAGACGCTTACAATTGAGGCCAAAAAGTTCAAAAGTTCAATCTTGGTTTCATTAGACCAGAGAATCTTGTTTCTCACAGTCTGAGAGCCTGTTGGGTGTTTTTTTTGCAAACTTCAGGTGGCTTTCACTTTTACTGAGGAGAGGCTTGTTTCTGGTCACTTTGGCATAAATCCTAGATTGGTGAAGTGCTGCACTGATGGTTGACCTTCTGGGACCTTCTCCCATTTGCACACTGGATCTTTGGAGTTCAGCCAAAGTGACCATTTGGGCTCTTGGTCACCTCCCTTACCAAGGCCCTTCTCCCCAGATTACTTAGTTTGGTGGGACATCCAGCTCTAGGAATACTCCTGGTTGTTCCAAACTCCTTCCATTATGGAGGCCAGTGTGCTCTTGGGAACTTTCAGTGGAGATTTTTTTTTTGTACTTTCTTCCGATCTGTGCTTCTACACAATCCTGTATCTGATCTCTACAGGCAGTTCTTTCCCCCTCATGGCTTGGTTTTTGCAAAGGATCTGAATACGTATGGCCATGCCAAATTTTTATTTTTTATTTTTAATAAATCTGCAAACATTTCTAAAATTTTGTTTTCAAATTTTTATTATGTGGTAATAGGTGCAGAATGATGGGGAAACGTGATTTTTTTAATTTTATTTTAGCACAAGGCAGCAACATGATATAAAGAATGACAAAGGTTCTGAAGATGTCTGACTGCATTGCATTCTTGCACAGGGGCCCTTTGCTGTCTCTGTCGTCACTGTTTGGAATTTTTGCAATACTCACGAGATGAGCGAATTTCATATTTTGAAATGAATTCACACTTTGTTTGGTGGTAAAAGGTGAATTGCGCTATGGATTCTGTTATGGATTCTGTTACCAAGTCCTCCCCTGCATAACGGAAACAGGACGGATCCGTTTTGCAGCCCATAGTCTTCTATCATGACGGAATGAATAACGGAATGTCTCTAAAGGCATTCCGTTATGCATTCAGTCATAGAATTGCGTTATGGTCCGTGGTAACAGAATCCATAACGCGATTCCGCTTTTACCACCAAACGAAGTGTGAACGAATTTCATAAGCGGAAATTCACTCATCTCTACTCACGAGGTCACAGGTAACTTTTCCTCTCAGGAAATAACACTGCAGCCTAAACTTTCATGTGACTCTCATGTGAAGTAGCTAAATAGTTCCAGTCTAAATGGTGGAGGACAGGTGAAGAAAAGACAGAGAAGAAGAGGTAATGGTAAAAACGCAACACTTTCTAAGTGATGTTAGATTAATGTGGCATCATACATATCAGTCTTATATTGAACTTCTAATTTTTGGTATATTTTGCAGATTCGGGGGTGATGTACACTTTTGGAAGGAAAGAATGGTTCCCACAACATCTGAAAATTTGCAGAGTGCATGGAAGTAGGTTCCTTACCCCTTATGAACACAGCCAATAGTTTTTTCACTTTTGCTTTTTTTATCTTTCCCTTCCGAGAGCCAAAACTTTTTATTCTTTCATCAACGTAGCCGTTTGTTTTTTGTGGTACGAGTTGAATTTTTTAATGGCGCCATAAATGTACCATATGAGAAAATTATTTGGGGGATGCAATGGAAAACTATGCATTTCTGCCATTGTTGTTTGGGGTTCATGTTCACGACATTTACTGTGTGATAAAAATTACTAACTTTTTTTTCAACCCTTTCAGGACTGGGCCATTTTCCATTTTTGTGTTTCCGTTTTTTACTCCCAGCCTTCATGGAGCCATAACTTCTTTATTTTTCCATTCAAATAGCCATGTGAGAGCTTGTTTTTACAGTGACAAGGTGTAGTTTCTAACTGGACCATTTGATATTGCACTCAATATAGCAGGAAGCTGGAGAAAAAAATTCAAATGGGGTGGAATTGGGGATAAACGCAATTCCGCCATAGTTTTATGGGTTTCATTGTTAAGGCTTTCACTATGAGGTAAAACTGACCTGTTCCCTTCATTCTCTGGGTTAGTACGATTACAATGATACCACATTTGTACAGATTTCTTGTGTTTTAATACAAAAAAAAAACTTTGGAAAAAAGATTACTTTTTTATATTTGTCTACAGAGCTGTGTGAGAGCAAATTTTTTGCAGATCACATCAGTATTTTTTAATCTTTTAAATTTTTCACTTTATCCTTTTTATTTTTTTAGGTAAAGCTACAAAAAATGCCGATTTAGACGTTTTTTTCTGTTACAACATTCAATATATGGGATAAATATGTTCATATTTTATGGGTATTTTGGGAACTGGCAATGATCTTTATTTTTGATTGTTTTTTATTTATAAAATGGGGAAAGGGGGTGATTTTAATATATATAGATAGATATTTTTAAAAACTGTTTTTTTTAACCATTGCAGTGAATGGGAGATGCGCTATTTTTCTATAGAGCCTCTTGCTACCTGCAGGCCTCCAAGGGAACTACAGCTGTAATAACCTGGGTTTCTTCATAGAGACTCATGGTATTGCAGAGAACAATTGAACTCTGCGCAGGGAAGCCACTCAGGCCAACCTACCTTAGATGCCTTCGTCACATTTGACCGTGGCATCTGAGGGGTAAAATGTCTGATTGGTTTTATCACTGATTTCAGACATTAGCTCTTAGTGTCTGCTATTTAAAACGGCAGAAACCCGGCGGCTTTGGCGCCTGCTCCTCTTGCGAGTGGGCACCATTTTTAAACCCCCGTCTTCCGCTGTACATGTGGTGGTCCTGAAGGGGGTTAAAGAAAAATTAAACCAGTTTGCTTTGTGCTGCTATATTTTGACATCTATAACTTTTATAATTTGTTGACATGGCAATACCAGTTATGTTTATTTACTATTGACATGACAAATGGGAAATGTGAGGCGTTTAAAACTTCATATTTGATTTTGTTTATATTTTTGAAAACTTTATGAAACGTTAACTATTTTTTAGTCCCACTAGCGGCTATAAACATTTGATAGTTTGTACAATAAAATACACTTCAATACTTCTGCATTGTAGTATAATAAGCTCCAGGGACATTGCTAGGGTCTCAAAAGATCTGGGGCCCAAACCCCAATGAATATGGCCCAGTTCTCCCCCCTCACCCCGCACACCGCATTTTGCTGTACTTGCTATACAGCAGCACATACCTCCCACATCCAGGGCCTCCCAGGTGATGTTACCTCCGATTTAGTTCTCCGTCTTCATCTTCTGCATTTGTTCCGTACAACTTCTTTCAGCCGCTCCTCGTCTCTGCATAGTGTGACACACAGACATCTTAGCTTCTTCACATTTCTATCATCATCCCCCAACCTGGAGTCCCCATAGGCCTCTTTCTCATGGGCAAGATTTCCACACGGGTGCAATGCATGAGGTCAACGCATTGCACCCGCACTGAATCCGGGCCCATTCATTTCTATGGGGCTGTGCACATGAGCAGTGATTTTCACACATCATTTGTGCGTTGCGTGAAAATTGCAGCATGCTCTATTTTGTGCGTTTTTCACGCAACGCAGGCCCCATAGAAGTGAATAGGGCTGCATGGAAATCGCAAGCATCCGCAAGCAAGTGCGGATGCGGTGTGATTTTCACGCATGGTTGCTAGGAGATGATCGGGATGGGGACCCGATCATTATGATTTTCCCTTATAACATGGTTATAAGGGAAAATAATAGCATTCTTAATACAGAATGCTAAGTAAAATAGGGCTGGAGGGGTTAAAAATAAATAAAAAATAATTTAACTCGGCTCATCCACTTGTTCGTGCAGCCCAGCTTCTCTTCTGTCTTCTTCTTTGCTGTACAGGAGGAAAAGGACCTGTGGTGACGTCACTGTGCTCATAACATGGTCCATCACATGATCCATCACCATGGAGATGGATCATGTGATGGACCATGTGATGAGCGCAGTGACGTCACCACAGGTCCTTTTCCTCAAAGAAGAAGAAAGAAGAAAAGCCGGACTGCGCATACAAGTGGATGAGGTGAGTTAAAAAAAAAATCTTTTTTTTTAACCCCTCCATCCCTATTTTACTAAGCATTCTGTATTAAGAATGCTATTATTTTCCCTTCTAACCATGTTATAAGGGAAAATAATACAATCTACAGAACACCTAACCCATACCCGTACTTCTGTGAAGAAGTTCGGGTTTGGGTACCAAACATGGCGATTTTTCGCACGCGCGTGCAAAACGGCTAAAAAATATTTTTTTTGCATTGCGCGCGGAAAGATTGCGCATTTTCCCACGACGCTCCTGCATCTTATCAGGCCCAAATCCATGACGTCCGTGTTTGTTCCCCTATAGTAATTATCACGACCGGCGTGCCTATCACATACGTGACACAGAGGGAGGGAAAGAGGAAGGCCCTGTCCAAGGGAGAGGGAAAGGTGGTGACCCCTATCTCACCTTGAGGCTGGCACCTGACTGCCCTGACGTCCCTAGACGGGTTCCTCACCCGTAAGGTGATCACGTGCCTAAACCCTGGCTTTCCCTAAGATGAGCCCTAGATAGTGAATAGGGCGGTGGGAACACTAGTCCACACCACTAGCTCTAAAGGAAAACACCAAGGGGAGGACAGACAATACAGACTAAACATATAATCCCAGGTGGGCGACAACAGAAGACAACAAAAAGCTCAACAGGGATCCGGAAGATAACACTCTGGAACAACAACGAGGATTTACAGCTCCAGTGGGTCAGTATAGAAGTCCAGGAAGCTCTATATCTAGCAACCAGAGAAGTGAGAGAGGAGAATATAAGGAGTTTGGGAGTGACAGACAAGAAACAGCTGAGGAGGAGAAGCTACGGATCCCTGAGTGAGACAAAAAGGATTGCAAGGCAAAAACAGAAAACTATCATTAAGAAACAACGTGATCTTTAGACATAGAGCACGCAGCCACCCGCTGCGACTTCCTGACCCCGGGTATAACGGAGTCAGACGTGGCTCCTGACACCCTCGTGACAGTAATAGTGCTCCTCATAGTCCCACCAATAGTAATTCCCTTCTAGAATGCCCTCATTAGTAATACTGTCCCCTATAGTGCCCCCAACCATGATAACGCTCCCCATTAGTAGAAGAGCCATTCAGTATTAATAATACTCTCACAGAGCCCCGAGTAGAAATAAGGACCCCTATTGTTCCCCCAGTGGTAATAAAGCTCTCTACAGACCCCTCATTAGTAATAAGGCCCCCCATAGCGCTCTTAGTAGAAAAAAGGCGAATCTATAAGTCCCTCCTATAGAGCCCCTAGTAGTAATAAGAACACCTATAATGTCCCCTGGATTTGCAGTGCCCCCTGTAGTTATATTCCTCCCTCCACCATACAGTCCGTGTAAATAACATCACACCATCTCTCCAGCCCCCTCCAATATACAGTCCCATGTAAATAACATCACTCCCTCCCCCACCCCCCTCCAACATACAGTCCCATGTAAATAACATCCCTCCATTTAGCATACAGTCCCAGTTAAATAACCTCAACTCCCAGCATTGCTCTGCCTCTCCCTTCACTTTCCTCTGCTCATGTAGCAGACATCACCACAGCTTCTTCCCCCAGGACTTCTCCTCTTCACTGCTGTCCTCTCCTGTACTGGTCACATGATGGTGGCCATCATCGCAGGTCCTTCTCAACCACTGCCTATTTTACTGGTCACATGACCTGTGATGTCACCACAGGTCCTTCAGCAGTTTCAGTGCATTAGATTTAATTGTATTGCCATCCTGAGGACAGCAATACAGTTGTATCTAGCTGGAAGGCAGGACATTCGGGGCCAGGGACAAAACATCAGGGGCCCAGGCCCCGAATGTTTTAACCTAGCAATGCCCCTGATAAGCTTCTTCCTCTTTTTCCTCGCAAAAAGCTTTCTCTCTGTGGTGGCCATCGATTGCAGCCATTTTTGGTCCTCCTTCTCCAGTTTTCTCTGATTAAGATATGGAGCATAGGACTCCAGAGGGGAGATACGGACCACAGGAGGGGATTCAGGAGGGCATGTGTGGTTGCTGGCCGGGTACATCTGATACTCACAGCCTTAATTACCAATGAGAGCATCAGATCATTATGTCACCGGCCAACGGCATAGAGGAGGGCTTGGGCGGCCCCATCAGCCCACCAGGTAGTTTCCCTGTAGGGCCTATGGCCAGTCTGCCCCTGTCCTCCAGCAGGGTATATATCCAGTATTAACATCAGTAAGATCGCTGTGCTAGGCTGTTTCCATAGCTCCTATTCACTGCTATGGGCGTTGCACAGCCTGCTCCATAACCCGGCCACCTCATACACCGCTTCATACGATGGGTATTTCAATCCCAGCCATGAATGGCTGAGAAGGGAATGCCTCATATTTGCCTGTATACCCAGTCATATTAGGATCAGGGGATGCATCATTGCATAATCTTCTAGACCATTTTTCATTTAGGTGTCTGGGTGACCATATTGGTTGTCACCAAGTTGATCCAGAAAATTTAGCTATGAAAATTACCAAAATTATCACCTTTTCAGAAAGGAATACAACTAAGGCCAAGTTCACACTTCAGTTATTTCCACCAGTTACTGTGAGCCAAAACTAGAAGTGAAGCCTACACAGAGATCAGGTATAATGGAAAGATCTGCACCTGTTCTAAGTTCCTGTTCCACTCCTGGTTTTTGCTTCCAAAAACGGATCCAAACAACTGAAGTGTGAACTTGGCCTAATACACATTTTCATAACATATAAGCATTCTGGCAGAAGAAGAAGGCCCGAGATTTTTTTAAATGGCTTTCTTCCATACATCATTTAAAGTGACCCTTTGGTTAAAGAAAAAAAAATTGCATTAACTGGGGAAGGAACAGGACACTTAGGCTACTTTCACACTAGCGTTATTACTGGATCCGGCAGGGTTCAGCAAAAACGCTTCCGTTACTGATAATAGAACCATCTGCATCTGTTATGAACGGATCCGGATATATTATCTTTACATTGCCAAGACGGATCCGTCATGAACTCCATTGAAAGTCAATAGGGGACGGATCAGTTTTCTATTGTGGCAGATTGTGGCAGAAAAAATTGATCCATCCCCATTGACTTGCATTGGGGGTCATGCTGGATTAGTCTTGCTCCGCATCCCAGGACGGAAAGCAAACTACTACATGTTGCGGTTTGCTCTCCGGTATGGGAACGCAACTAAATGGAATGGAATGCATTTTGGAGCACTTCGTTCTGTTCAGTTCAGTTTTGTCCCCATTGACAATGAATGGGGACAAAACTGAAGCGTTTTTTTCCGGTACTGAGCCCCTGTGACGGAACTCAATACTGGAAAACTAAAACGCTAGTGTGAAAGTAGCTTTACCTGGTGCCTTTTCATCTGCAGATCCGTCAATTCCCGGTCTTTTCTTCTATCATCCAAGATGGCCACACCGCTTCTCAATGTGCACAATGTACATTTGGTTTGCCCAAAACACTTCCTGCCACCCTTGGATTGGCCATCAGTGCTCAGATGAATAGTGCTGACCAATTCAAGATCAGAGATGAACAAGTAGGAAGCGTTTTGAGCTACTGAGGCACAATGTGCTATCAGACAGTCAGATAAGTAGTGCACCCATTTTCAATAGCAGAAGAGAAGCCCAAGAATTAGTAGTTCTGCAACTTTAAAGAGGTGACCAGGTAAGTATTCTTTTCTCAGTTAATATGATTTTTGTCTTGAACTAGCGGGTGGCTTGGCTTTTATTTCAGCAGATGTTGTATGCTTTAATTATGAATGTATATTAAATTTACTTTTTTTTCCAGGTGGGTTCTGACTTTGGAGTGTGAAGGCAGCAGAAATACTCTCGGTGCAATTAAAGAAGCAATAGAGTGCAACTTCGTTGATCAGGAAAACCAAGAATCTCAGGGAATGTATTTATTTACTAGTGGTATTCCAGATCAGGAAGTGGTGAGTGACAATCCTCATGGCTACTTGTTGGGAAACATTTTTTTTAAAGGGGTTGTTCGAGTTATTTTTTTGTTCTTTATATGTTTCTAGCTAATCAAATGTAACAGCTTTACCATGCACTTACTGCATCTGTAGTTGGTCCTTTCTCAGATCTCACTGTGATGTCAGCTTCTCTCCCTGCTCTGACAATGATTGGTGCACAAGCCTGAGAGAGCAGCACTGCCTGCTGTTGCTTATTGCTCGCTCCCTAAATTCTTAACACCTTCAGCAGCATAGACTCAGGGCTGAAGGCTTTACTGAGTAGCTGCAGGCAGTGAGGGGACAAATGCTGGGCACAGGAGCTGACAGAGGAGTTCTGCAGAGCATTGCACAACAGGTAGGGGGAAAGATCCTGTGTGTATTAGCAGTGTCATTGTACAGCTGGGACCTGTAGTCCTACACATACAACATACTGCTGAATCTCCCAACAGGCAGACATGTCACTCAGGGCAGACTTATTCACTCCCTTTGCAGAGTAGGGGGAGGGGCAGAGATTGTTGTTATTGTAGGTAAACAAAGGGTCCGAAGAGAATCAGGGAAATGAGGAAAAAGATATTTTTTCTTACCTAAAACTTGCTTAGCTCAGTTATATATTGCTGCCCATCAGAATTACAGTTCTATATATTTTGTTTTCCATAACCCCTTTAATAATTTATACTACAAAAAATAATCAAATAAAATCAGTACCAAAGAGACCCCCACTCCATATAGCAGACACAGGGGCTATTATATATTTAATTACTAAGAAAGCTTCCTTTTACAGAATGCAGTTCATGCCTACCTGTCAGAGGCTGTCAGCGGGTGTGATCTGCAGCTCCACGTCTGTCTATTTGCAACCGGTGAACACAGTGACAATGACAGAGGTGGCACAGCTTGTGTCCTACAGGACTTAGCTCATGTCACTAATGGAAGGTTTCATTGGTTTGATGACAAAGGTAAGAACACAATGCTTACTTATGACCTCTCAAACTTAAAGGCTAAGGACACCTTTGGGGGCATTTTTTGTATTATTGCATCTTACTTACCGTATTTTGAGCTAAAAATCATTTTTTCAATTGGTCTTTATTAAAAATATGGAATCCTTGAGATGCGTCGTGGCTATGTTACAGATAATATAAACGGATCCATTCATGACAGATGCATGTGGTTGTATTATTGTAACGGATCCGTTTTTGCAGATCCATGACGGATCCGCCCAAAACGCAAGTGTGAAAGTAGCCTTACTGATAAGAATGTAGCTTAAATAAGTGTTTATGACCTCTTAGTAGTTTAGAGGTTTATTAGATGATCGGCACAAAGTGAAAGTACCAGTCACACAGTTAGAAATACAGTTAACCCTTTGTGACCCTTGGCTCAATATTTTTAATAAAGTCCAATTGAAAATAAGATTTTTGGCCACAAATCAGTAAAATGCAATCATAATCACTAATTTCCTCCAAAGGTGCACATAGCCTTTGAAAGACATCTGTCAGCAGATTTGTCCCTATGACACTGGCAGACCTGTTACATGTGCACTTGGCAGCTGAAGGCATCTGTGTTAGTCCCATGTTCATATGTGCCCGAATTGCTGAGAAAAATAATGTTTTATTATATGCAAATGAACCTCTTCGAGCAATGGGGCCTTACCATAAGGGTCCATTCACACGTCTGTAGAATGGGTCCGCATCCGTTCCACAATTCTGCAGAACGGGTGCGGACCCATTCATTCTCAATGTGGACAGCACACATTATGCTGTCCGCATTTCCGATCCACGGCTCCCGAAAAAAATAGAACATGTCCTGTTCTTGTCCGCAATAGTGGACAAGAATAGGCATTTCTATAGGGGTGCCGGCCTGGTGTATTGCGGATCCGCAATACACTACGGAGGTGTGAATGGACTCTTACATGTAGAGATCCTGCTCTCTCTGCAGTGGCCCCACCCTCTGCACTCTGATTGGCAGGGCCAGGCGTAATGACGTTTTAACTGCATTTTTGTACTTTTTTTATAGGTGTGATTGAAAGTGATGACATAAGTTCACTTGTTTCTGAGATGGAAAAAGCAGTTAACTTCTCTAAAAAGGTATTTACAGTCTTATATCCGCTTATAATTAACAGCCGAGCCAGAGGATGACTTCTTATGGACGATGCCAACAAAATTTGATGAATCAACTTTCTTTTGCATGAATTTTTAGAAAATTTACTGGAAAATCCTGTCACAAAGAAATAATCTGTTAAACCAGGCACATCGCCTTGTAGGGCTAGCTCAGCTGAATGTAATGATACCTTTCACTTAGTAATACTTTTCACCCTGGAGAAAAGTACCGTATAAGACGCACTCCCCCCCCCCCGCCAGGGAAAATGCCCCTGCGTCTTATCGGATGAATACTAATGAGCACTTTCATTATAGAAGCGCTCATTAGTACCAGAGGACCAGGAACCGGTTAAGGTTCTGTACTCACCGCTTCCTGGCCCTCGGCTGTGAAGGCTGCGCAAATTGCGGATCTTCAAAACACGGATACCGGCCGTGTGAATGTAGCCGGCCCTATGATAGAAATGACTATTCTTGTTCGCGATTGCGGACAAGGATAGGACATGCTCTATCTTTTTTGCGGGGCCGTGGAACGGATCTACGGATGTGGACAGCACATTGTGTGCTGTGCGCATCTTTTGCGGCCCCATTGAAATTAATGGGTCCGCACCCGTTCGGCAAAATTGCGGAACGGATGCGGAGCCAAAAATACGGTCGTGTGAATGTAGCCTAATATTGAAGCACAATGCTATGGGGTTACACATTCATCTGTAACTGCGGGCTGTGATCTAAGGCCTCTTTCACACGAGAGAGTTTTCAAATTGCAAACGCATAGCATCTGGACTGAATCCTGACCCATTCATTTCAATGTGTCTGTGTACATGAGTCTGTGTACCTTTTTCACGAACCATCTCTTCGTTCAGGAAAAATCACAGCCTGTTCTATATTATGTGTTTTTCACATAGCCCTGGCTCCATAGAAGTGAATGGGGCTGGCGTGAAAAATGGAAGGTATCCGGATGCAAGGTGTTTTTTACTGATGGTTGCTGTGAGATGTAGATTGTTAGTCTTCTGTTTTTCTTCATACTTGTGAAAAACGCATGCAATCCGGATGGGAAAAAATGCACACACTGAATGCAATCACTGAAAAAACTGATTGACCTTGCCTGCAAAACCATTAGTTTTTTTCTGTACGGATCCTGATGCAATCTGTATCGCCTAAGGCCTCTTGCACACAATTTTTTTTTTTCGTTTACTTTCCGTTTTTTTGTGTTCTGTATGCGAACTGTACACGGAACCATTCAATCAATGGATCCGCAAAAAAAAAAAGAAAGGAAGGTACTCCATATGCCTTCCGTTTCGGTTCAAAGATAGAACATGTCCTATTATTGTCCGCATAACGGACAAGGATAGTACTGTTCTATCAAGGGGCCAGCTGTTCCGCTTAAAACGGAATGCACACGGACGTCATCCGTATTTTTTTGCGGAACCGTTTTTGCGGACCGCAAAAAAACTGAAAAAGCCGTACGGTCGTGTTAAAGAGGCCAAAGGGCTTGTTCACGCGAGCATGTGATGCCCGTTGCCGTATTGCGGACTTCATTTGCGGATCCGCAATACACTTGCAACGTTCCGTGGCCATTCCGCATCACGGATGCAGACCCATTCATTTCAATGGGTCCACAAATCCGGAGATGCGGAACGGAACACTATGGAAGAACTTACTCTATCTTTTTGCGGAACTGAAGGATCGCGGACCAATTCAAGTGAATGGCTCTGCGATCCCCATGCGCCTGCCCCATGGACGGTGCCCGTGAATTGCGGACCGCAATTTGTGGTCCACGGCACGGGCTTCACACGTTCGTGTGAACGAGCCCTAAGTTGTAGGTTTCGATGGTTATAGAAATAAAATCATCAGCTGGTAAGAACAAGGGCCACTGTGAGACTGCACAATTTAGAAACACTCTTGGTCACGTTGCCTGGGCAGTGAGAATGCTGCTTGTATATTACTAGTATGAATTTTCATCACATATTGGTAAAGTCCATGTTTTAAAGCTCTGTTCCCACTCATGTCTAAAGCTCTGTCCAGTGTCTCCGTAGTTTTTGATAGGATGAAGCACCAATGTTTGTCATGTGATGGATCTTGCACTGCAGGAGTTTCCCTTTATAATGGAAACCACGACACAGATGTGACTGGAGCCTCGTTGATGCACTACTTCCATAAAAGTTGAAACCTGTTTCAGCAAAAATTTTCTTTTTCTTTTTGCAGTGTGCCTACTTGGTGGAATCATTAAAATATCGCACCGGGACTAAAGATGAAAGCCTAACTCCTGCAGACGCTCCTGCAGTTTTGTATGAAAAAGAGAAGCAGAAACCGAAAAAACTCCCTCTACCAAAACCAACAGCTCTGACGCTTGCTAGAATGGTTAGTAGCATTTTGTCATATAGGTACCATCTGTATATTAGGGAGTTTGTTTTCGGACAGTACTTTTACATCTTAGGGTCCATTCATACGTCCGTAGTGTATTGCAGATCCGCAAATTGCAGATCCACAATACACCCGGCTGACACCCCCAAAGAACTGCAATTGCGGACAAGAATAGAACATGTTCTATATTTTTCTGGAGCTGCGGACCGGAAGATGGGGGGCGCACTCAGGAAATGCGGATGCGGACAGCACACTGTGTGCTGTCCACATAGATTCCTGCCCCATAGAGAATGAATGTGTCCGCAACCGTTCTGCAATTTGCGGAACGGATGCGGACCCATTCTGCGGACGTGTGCATGGACCCTAAAGGACAGTGGGATTTTAAACTTGTACTTTTCAAAGAGGTGCCCAAATGGTTAAGACCTCATGCACACGAAAGTATTATCTTTCCGTGTCCGTTCGTTTTTTTTGCGTATATGGAACCTTTCATTTCAATGGGTCCGCAAAATAAAAAATGGAAGTTACTGCGTGTGCATTCTGTTTCCGTATGTCCATATTTCCGTTCCGCAAAAAAAAAAATAGAACATGTCCTATTATTGTCTGCATTACACACAAGAATAGTACTGTTCTATTAGGGGCCAGCTGTTCCGTTCCACAAAATACGGAATGCACACTGATGTCATCCGTATTTTTTGCGGATCTGTTTTTTGCGGACCGCAAAATACATACGGTCGTGTGCATAAAGCCTAAGGCCTCATGCACACTACCGTTGTGTGCATCCGCGGCCGTTGTTCTGTTTTCCGTTTTTTTCTGTGGACCCATTGACTTTCAATGGGTCTGTGTAAAAATCGGAAAATGCACCGTTTGGCATCCGCGTCCGTGATCCGTGTTTCCAGTCCGTGAAAAAAATATGACCTGTCCTATTTTTTTCACAGACAACGGTTCACGGACCCATTCAAGTCAATGTGTCCGTGAAAAATCACGGATGCACACAAGATTGTCATCCGCGTCCATGATCCGTGTCCGTGATTCGTATCCGTTTTTTCCTATCATTTAAAAGGCAAACTTGACTTAGATTTTTTTTTCATTTTTCATGTCCGTGGATCCTTCAAAAATCAAGGAATACCCACTGAAGAAAAAACAGATCACGGAACAACGGAAACCGTTTTTCCGTGTGCATGAACCCTAAATCCCTAAATATGCAGGTGCTATATATTTCCTAGATGCAGAGTTTGCAGGAAATCCCTGATCCTGGCCAGTCTATGTAGTAAAGAGACAGAAAATGAAAAACAAAAAAATAGTGGCAATTCTGGAGGAGCTGCTCAGCCCATGACACTGTAGCGTGTCTTTAGTTAGGGGAGCAGCCCGACCGCATGTGGACCGCAGTAATCGACTAACCCCAGCAAAATATGCATACAATGGAGGATATCGACGCGGTCCACATGCACCACAAGAGCAAACTACACAGAATGTAGCAATCATATAGAACACACAGAGGGAATGCACCAAACAGATATAACACTGACTATGCTGGCAAGACATAAGTAAAGGTATTAAAAGCTGAGACTTTCGCCAATATGTTCCAGTCATGGAGATATCGGAGCCCACATGCACCACGTCACGGTTTCTCAGCATGGCAAGGGGTCCTAACCACTGCTCTGACTATGGTGTGAACACGGTCTGGGGATGATATAATTCAGCTCACAGCCAAGCTCCCCACAATTGCCCAGCATAAATGCTGTGGTTGTACAATGTGGATGAAGCCAGGCCGTGAGCCACACCCACACCAGACCATGTGGGGGAGGTTACCAGGTGCAAAAAAGTGCTAGCCGATTACTGCGGTCCACATGCGGTCGGGCTGCTCCCCTAACTAAAGACACGCTACAGTGTCATGGGCTGAGCAGCTCCTCCAGAATTGCCACTAATTTTTTTGTTTTTCATTTTCTGTCTTGTTAGATTTGAGTGTGTTTGCCTTTATTTGGCACTCTAGCACTTTTTTGCACCTGGTAACCTCCCCCACATGGTCTGGTGTGGGTGTGGCTCACGGCCTGGCTTCATCCACATTGTACAACCACAGCATTTATGCTGGGCAATTGTGGGGAGCTTGGCTGTGAGCTGAATTATATCATCCCCAGACCGTGTTCACACCATAGTCAGAGCAGTGGTTAGGACCCCTTGCCATGCTGAGAAACCGTGACGTGGTGCATGTGGGCTCCGATATCTCCATGACTGGAACATATTGGCGAAAGTCTCAGCTTTTAATACCTTTACTTATGTCTTGCCAGCATAGTCAGTGTTATATCTGTTTGGTGCATTCCCTCTGTGTGTTCTCTATGTAGTAAAGAGGCGATGTTACTCAAAGCCTGGAAACAGGCAGAAATTCGTGAATCTGTCACCATGAAATTTTACTGTTAAACCAGGTACAATACCTTGTAGATTAGCTGAATGTATTATAATTTTCACTTAGCGATCCGTTGCTTCATTCTGCAGAAAAAGTACTATTTATCCATATTCAAATGAGCTGATAAGTGCACTGAGGGCGGACCTAAGCCACTCTGAGCAACCTTGCTCCTCCTACTGCCTCTGCCAGCCCCTCCCTCTCTTATATAGGATTAGTGGATCTGTCAATCAAGATGGAGAGGGAGGAACTGGCAGACGTAGCAGGAGGAGGAAGGGTGCACAGAGTGGCTTGGGCCCACCCTTGAACCTAAGTGCCCATTTGCATAGGGATTAAAAGTATTTTTTCTCCAGAATAACACAATAGATCACTAAGCTGAGGTAGCCCTCCAAGACATAGTGCCCGTTGTAACAGTGAATATCCTGGTAACAGACTCTGTTTAAAGCCTATGCCAATGTCAGTGGTTAATAGTACATATATTCATTATGCTCTAAAAGCCAGCATATTTACTCTGATTTCCAGGGTATTAGAGATGAGGACGAAGGAAAGAAGGATGCCAACATGAAAGCATTGATGTGGCGACCAAATAGTGCCAAGGCTGATATTCCTCCAGGTATTTATTTCCCCGGGTACTGGTATTACAGAATATTAAAGGGGTTATCCATTCCCTATAATGACCCCCATAAGCATACTCCCCTGCTCCCAGCATCACGCCGCATCCCTGCACGGCCGCCGCTGCATCTCCCTAGCTGCTAGGGAGGCTGGTTATCGCCGCGGCCTGCTCCCCCTGTCGCCAGATGTTTTCATCCGCGCGATGGGGAGATGCAGCGGTGGCCGTGCAGGCATGCGGAGTGACGCGGGTGCCGGGGAGCAGATAAGTATGCTCTAGAGGAGGGGCCCGAGCATTATGGGGGTCATTATAGGGATTGGATAACCCCTTTAAGTATTATTACTGTGGAAAACATTTAGATGTGTAGTTTATTTTCTAGAAGAGTGACTTACAGTAATTCATAGACACTTGTGATAAATGTTTTCTAACAAACATAAAGGGCATTAGGCTACAATTGAAATATTTAGAGTTAATAATGGACACCAAATATGGAGAATTCTGTCTTTGTATTTTGTTCTGTATTTATGTAATATTTTCTTGCATCTTGCATATACTAATACAAATGTAACTGCATAACTAGAAGAATACAGATTTTGGACATAGCAATAACCCTAGTGACTAGCATTACTTTTATATTGAGGATAATTTCATTACAGAACTAATATGAATCCTGAGTCTACCACAGTCTTGAAAATGAAAGGAGTTGTCCCATCTCATCATATCTACCGCGAGATGGGACTAAGCGCCGGCCACAGGTGGTTAGATTTACAGAAACAGCCAAGTGGGCCGGCGCTCTGCTGTTTTTGCAACTCCCATTATAGTTAATGGAAGCTACACAAACAGCAAAGCAGAACAATCTACGCTGCTTCTGTAACTCCGACATAAAAGCAGATGTACACCAGCTATGTGTTGAGTGCCACAAATCTGGTTTAAACATGAGTAGAGGACACCAATCTGTAGCTAGCACCCAGCTAACCAGTGACCTATTCTGTACTGATGCAGGGCAAGAAGGGAGGCATAGCCGGCAGATCAAATACTATAGGTGACATACAGATTAGATGACATATTCCCAAACTGTGGTGGGATCGACCATCTCTCCTCTGACAACACGTTGGATTGGGCATGTTAAATTTCAGCATGCCTGATTCTTTGCTTCCATGGTGGAGTCAACCATAGATCTAATGTGTATAGGAGTGTCCCGACTTTCCCAGGACAGCATATGTTGGATTGGGCATGTTACATTTCAGCGTACCTAATCCTTTGTGTCCATAGCAAATAAGCTATAGCCAGACACTTCTCCCTGTGAAATAAACGTGTGTCGAGCCTACAGTTATTTAGGGTAAATCAGGCTTTATTGGTACTCAACAATATAGAAATATAGCAAGTTACACTGAATGGTTCATGAATAATAGTTTAGGTAATAGCAAAAAATAAAATAAAAAATCAGGCACTCTCATCATATAAATACAACATTCAGAAAGACCAGATTATCGAAATAAAAACAAACCTGAAAAAAATATGTGGATAATCACAGAATTAAAAAAAAAACAGACAAGGGAAAAGGTGATATGCACAAACTTTAATATAAGCCCTACAAAAAAAAAATAGGATTTTTTGTGCTTACCTGTAAAATCCTTTTCTCGCGGAGTTCATTGGAGGACACAGAAGACCATGGTTATACCTGCTGCTGCCACTAGGAGGCAATACTAGGCAAAAAAAGTGTTAGCTCCTCTCAGCTATATCCCATATATCAGTTTGTACAAAAACAGTAGGAGCAAGCCAGGAGAAGCCAACAGAAACCAATTGTATGAAGGAGAGCTGGAGACGGGTCAGAACTAAGAACAGGTGGGACCCACCAAAAAAAAAACAGCAATGAACTTATTGGATGGGTGCTGTGTCCCCCAATGAACTCGGCGAGTAAAGGATTTTACAGGTAAGCACAAAAAATCCTATTTTCTCGCTCGTATTATTGGGGGACACAGGAGACCATGGGACGTTCCAAAGCAGTACCATGGGGAGGGAATAAAATACTAGAACAAATCTAAGGCTGGTCATAAGGCCCCGCACAGAAATGTGGGGAAAGGATGCACAGGAACCCTGAATAGGACAGGAAGAGCATGAACTAGGAAGGCCAGCCAGAGAGCGAGACTTGGCAAAAAGAGCAAAAACCCAGTTAAACGATGAGAGGCTTCAGAAGATGTGGATAGCAGCACATAATATCCACAAGAAGGATAAGCATGTCTGAAGACTGAAGATGATGTGCGGAAGGTACTTCCAGATAACAAGGACCATAAAATTGCTGTGGGGACCTGGACTGAAAACCCAGGATGTCTTTCATGGCAATAGGCCCCATGGAAAACCGAGAGGTGTATACTCAACAGAAATGAACCTGTAGAATCTGGGTATGCATGAGACCTGGTGAACGAGCAACAGAAAATCCCAGACATGACCTTACCAAATGTGTAAGTATCAGGGTGGGATACTTCAACCCTGGGAAAACTGGAAGGAATTACTGGGCAACTGGCAGAGGACTAGTCCTGTAGAGATCTCCCAGGTACGTGAGGAGACCCCTGTGGGCCAATTTGTAAAAGAAAATAGAGAGTAGCCACTGCCTTGTACAGAGTATAGCACGAGAAGAGACTAAAAAGTATGGAATATGATCACTCATCTAGACAGAGATGAGGGATGGCCAAGGGGGACAAAAAGCCACATCGGGAACCAATCAGAGGAAGAAAATGAAAAACCATAGACAAATGGGGAGTAGTCTAAGAGGAAAAGACTGTGCCTCCGGGGATCAATAGCATCCCAGCCGTGCAGCAGAGAGCAATGTGGCAGAAGAGTGCAGCCAAAGCAACCTCCACCACTGGACAAAAGGGAGACTGTGAGTGATGCTGGAACCAGGACCATATCATAACTGGCATTAGACAACCTGAGGAAACTCAGCAACCGCACTCTTAAAAGGCTACAATACATGAGGGAGAGCACATACACTCGCCGAAATACACTCATGGAAGCCTATCCAAAAGGTAAGGATCGCAGGGTACATCTCTGCTTAAAAAGAAAAACTCAGCCTAAGGAGCAGGTATTGTGGAAGACAGAAGCCACCAGAGCCGTAGAGGCTTGTCCTGAGACTACTTTACAAACTGCCTGGATCAGGCAGACCCAACTGCAGGCTGAAGAACAAAAATACCGTAGTGATAGGTAGAAGCAAAGCTGACGCCAAAAATATCAGAGGGGTGTAGATTCATCTACTGTCACCGTGTAGCGACTCTGCCTGAAGGGGACAATGCGGTCATCAGCGGAATGCACAGATTGGTCCGAGATTGGGAGAGAATTTGATGACTATGTCTGACGTCACAAAAACATCAGAGAAAATCTGGACCAGTAAGAAAAAATTGTGCAGGCATTTCAGAGCAGTAAGAATCCAACCTCAGGAGTATGGAAACTGGCCAGGTAGACAGAAACATAATCTGAGGGGAGTGCAATCAGTCGTCTTGCGGAGGGGCATAGCGTAGAAAGGGTGTTGAGTTCCAGTAACGAAACATCTATTAGCATTGACAACATGCAACAGCACCATAGTCCCTGAGGAAATCCAATTTGCTGAATGATGTTTTCTTTATTGGTCACTCATACATGCAGTAGCGACGTGTGTTTCTGCACATACATGCCCCTTTGTCAAACAGTGAGTGTACAGCTGATTGCAAAAATACAAAGTGAACAAGGATCATGCGTGTTTATGATTTTTCGCAGTGTAACTAAGACATCTTCGTAACCCGACCACGGAGAGGAATCACAGAATTTATGTTACCATGTATTTTTTAACCTGTCTCTGTTACCGCCCACTGTTTCCCTGGTAACGTGACGCTTAGATCATGTGACCTGGAGGCGGGCTATTTAAATCCTTGTTCACTGTTTGACAAAGGCGCATGTATGCACCGAAACGCACGTCGCCACTGCATGTATGAGTGACCAACAAAGAAAACATCATTCAGCAAATTGGAGTGCCGGTTTCTTCCTCATTGATTTACCTGGGATGACACCCGCTGACTGAGCACCCACCTAAACACAGTGCTGCCCGACATTCCTGTACAAGCACCATAGTCCCGTCCGGTGAGGGAGGGAAAGCAGTTGATGCACAGTATGTGCCCTAAATAGGTGTGTCCCCTACATAAGGACATGTCAAATCTATCACTCATGTCTTAAAAGAGGCAGTGTTGATGGTGTCACAGCATCCACAGTTAGAGCCAATGTCCCACTTGAAATGAGAACCTTGTGGTAGACCAATGTCATAGAAATGAGGGGGTTATGCCAACCAGGGAGAACCCCGCAAAAGTGCGCACCAGAAGTGAATGGCTCATCAGCTATAGCATGCATACGAATGGAAATACCTGATCAGAGAATGGAAGTACTGCAGATGACCATGTCATCAGGAATGAATGGACGAATCAGCTAAGCGCCAGCATAAAGACCCCACCTATTGGTGCAACGGCATCCATTGGTCACGTAAAATGAGCCGGAGATCCACCTGAGAGGGAATGTAGACACAACCACCACACCTAAGACCAGTGTGAGGGTTCCACCTATAGAAGGAGAAGTGGTAGAAGCTACAGCATACAGAGCCAGTGCCGAAACATGGAATGGAACAGAAGGCAATGTGGTAGAAACCACAGAACCATATCCAGTGCAAATACAAGAAGAGAGGAAGAAAGCAACGTAGCTTGCAGAGTGAACATAAGCCCCAAGCCTGAGAAGGGAACCACACAGTGGTAGACAAGGCACTTGGGGCTAAGGCAAATTCTCCACCTGAGAATGGGTCCAGACAGGAGTAGCCACAGAAACTAGTGCTGGCGCACTACTCCACCTGAGGAGGAGGTCATACCGTAGAAGCCATAGTATACGGTGATAGCACCATACTCCACCTGATGAGGAGACCATACAGAAGGTGCTATGGTGTGTAGTACTAACGCAAATACTCCACCCAAGGGGGAGACTGTTCAGTAGGAGCCATGGCATGGAGTGCTAACACAAATCCTTCCCCTGAGAAGAAGTCCATACAGATAACCACCGAAACAAGGGCTAGCACAATACCTGATACAGTAGTAGTCATGATATGTAGCACTCCTGTAAATACTCCCCCTGAGAAGGAAGCTATACCGTAGTAGCCACAAGAGCCAAGTCAGGGTAGACACGCCACCTGGGAATGAGGCCCCTAGTAACCACCAAATTCTCTTCTAGGGCAGGCTGTACAGTATGCAGTGGTAGTGTGATTACGCCACCTATGGAGGGGGGGGGGGGTAATACAACAAGCTGTACAATATGCAGTGGTAGTGCGATTATACCACCTATGGAGGAGAGTAATGAGACAGGTTGTACAGTATGCAGTGGTAGTGTGATTACACCACCTGTGGAGGGGGGTAATGCAACAAGCTGTACAATATACAGTGGTAGTGCGATTATACCACCTATGGAGGAGGGTAATGCGACAGGTTGTACAGTATCCAGTGGTCGTGCAATTATGCGGCTATGGAGGGGGGTAATGCGACAGGCTGTACAGTATGCAGTGGTAGTGCATTTACGCTACGGAAGAGAGAGGGAGCAATACTACAGAGTGTGAGGCATCCAGTGGTAATTACTCCACCCGAGGAGTAAGTAACACGACTGGATGCACGCTATACGTGGGCAGTGAAATTAGTCTGTCTATGGATGGAAGGTCATATGACGGGATGCACGGTATACATTGTTAGTGCCATTACTCCATGGTTGGAGAGGAATATGGATGTATGGATGTACAGCAACCAGTGGTAGTGCAACTACTCCACTTACGGAAGGGGGCACGCGACAGGATGAACAGCGCCAGTGCGTGTCCGTGGAAGGGGGGGTTGCATGAAAAACATCCAGTGGACTTGTTGCAGGGAAGTGCGGCAGAAACTGGTTGGGGGGGGGGGGGTTAATTCTGCAACAGACACCACAGTCAGCACTTGATAGTGCCAGGGTACTTTTTATTTATTTATTTTAATATAAACATATAGTCATGTATTTGAAAACTGACACCCCTAGCCCCAAATGGAGACAAGAAGCGGTTAATTTTAAACTACACAGCCATGTAGTTTTTTGGACATAGAGGCCAGGGGCAGAGCTCAGCTGGCTCCTGGAGAAGGGGGATGTCTGTACGCAAAGATTTCACGCCCGGGGGACAGTCCGCTCCCACCAAACTCCAGGATGGAGGTTGCGGCCTAGTAGGTCGCAAAGCCGGGGACTCCCGTAGTCGCGGGCCGACCGGAAGGACTTCCGGCCGGAACAGAAGTCCGGGAAGAACCTGGGACAGGGGAACTCGATGCCCAGTAGCTGGATACAGCAGTCGCCCCAGGAGGGGATGTGACCACTGGGAAATGGTACTGGTAGGCCCCAGAGGAAGGGTGTGGAGGGCACAAGGAGAGAACCCAGGCCGGGAGGGAATGCAGTAGGAAAACAGCACTTGGCCGAGGAATGGAGGGGTGGAGAGGGGAGGAATGGAGAGGGGAGTAGGTGGATGGAGGGGATTAAACTTAGAGTCCATTCACACGTCCGTAGTGCATTGCGGATCCGCAATACACCCGGCCTGCACCCCCATAGAAATGCCATTTCTTGTCGGCAATTGCAGACAAGAATAGGACATATTCTATTTTTTTCCCGAGCTGCGGATAGTGTGCTCTCCGCATCCATTCCGTTCCCATTGAGAATGAATGGGTCTGCACCGGTTCCGCAATTGCGGAATGGATGCGGACCCATTATTACGGACATGTGAATGGAGCCTTACCCTGTGTTCACAATACTCACCCCATCTTCATTTCTTATGTTCACCCCCCCCCCCCTTCCCCCCTCAGGGTACCAGCAGGGTCACCTCTTCTGCCACTAGCACTGAAATGGTAGTAAGGCTGGAGTGGAGGGGGGGACTGCAGAAATGCAGGTGACCCCATGGCTGCAGGATGCAGGGGGGCTGAGCCGCCCTGGTCCACTTTTGCCTTCTTGGGGGAAATTGCGTGGTGAGGGGAACCGACACCGGCCTTCCTCCCCGGGTAAACAGAGAAGCCGATAGATAAATAAATGAGTCAAGCTACCACTCAAGGTAAGGAGCCCATAGGGAGCAAGTAAGGCAAGTAGAGGAGTCTCAGAAACTTGACCAGGCATACCAATGGGTCAGAGAATCAGGGTAAGAGGCCAACTCTGCTGCTATCAAAGCCTTTATTCACATAATGCGGTATAATTCAGCTACCCATTGAATTCTGCATGTACAGTCTGCCAAGACTTAGGACAAATGAATCATGTGGCAGAAAGAAAATGTCGGAGCTTGTCCTAAAGTTATTTAAAGAGGACCTTTCATGGGTCCAGACATTATGAAATAAGTAGCAGGTTATGTAGGGCATAGTCCATTGATGTAAGATCGCTTAAAAATGTTTTTTCTAGGCGCATCTCCGTTCGGCTGTTGTGCCCCTGGTCACTTCTTCGGCCTGGTATGCTAATGAATAGCATCGGTACAGGGAGGAGGAGACTGCCCTGTTTCTCAATAGGCGTCTCTTTCTCCTTGGATGTTACGCTCTCTGCTGTGATTGGACCGCGCTACAGCCAGGGAGAAGGAGATGCCCATTGAGAAACAGGGCAGTCTCCTCCTCCCTGTACCGATGCTATTCATTAGCATACCAGGCGGGAGAAGTGACCAGGGGCACAGCGGGCGAACGGAGCGGCTCCCAGAAACAATAGTAAGCGATCTTACATCCATGGAGTATGCCCTGCAAAACCTGCTACTTATTTCATAATGTCTGGACTCATAAAAATGGTCCTCTTTAAAGTGATCGGCAATCGCCACCTATACATGCATTGTATAATAAGAGTCATCCTGATTATTTTACAGCTCAAGCTTTAAAAGACTGGACCTTTTCTTATGGCAAGAAGGTGAAACTAAGGAAACAGCAGAAACCGTCCGTCAGTTCCTTTTATACTGAAAATGGGAAGGATATTGGTATGTGACCTTCAGTGCCTATTTTCTGTGTAAAGTAACATTGGTTGTCATGATCATGTGAACACAGAGGTTGTAAGCCCTTACTGACACTCTGCTGTGATTAAAATGGTTTTCTGGGATTATTTAACTGATGGCCTATCCTCTGGATAGGTTTTCAGTATCTGATTGGTGGGGGTCGAACACCTGGGACCCCCGCTGATCAGCTTTTTGAGAATGCATTGATGCTCGCAGTAGTGTCGCAGCTTTGCCAAGGCCATGTGACGTCACGTTTATCGGTCACATGGCCTAACTAGGCACAGTCAAGAGGTTAACTCTGTCCTTACTTCTTAGTTTTGAGAAAAGTGGGTTGATTTGGCCACCATTGCAGCTCCTATAATGGTTTTCCCACAGCTAGAATACAGAGGTGGTTCAGCAGTGACACAGAAGCGGAGGAATTATCACTGCATTACAGAACTACATAGGTTTTCCAGAACAAGACGTCATATGCATCTCACAAGATACTTCATAAAGAAAGAAATGACTTGCATTTCATGAAATCCTTCTTCATCACATCTTATCCATCAACCGAGAAAGCCGGCAACCTCAAGAGACATTGCAGGATGGTGCTATGCCTCAGCTCTTACTCTGTGAAATACATTGCAGGTTTCACTACATGTCATGTTCAATTGGTTACAGTACAGACCAGGTTGAGGTCTTAGTAGAACATCAGGCTGTACTTGGCTTTTAAACTTGGAGATAGCCATAGTTAAAAAAAATATATATATATATATATATATATATATAAATTTGCCTTCTTAAGATCAGAGAAGTTGGTTGATAAATACCAGCCGTACTAATTGTCTTGTAATTAAAGGGAGGGATTGGATTTAAATATTGCAGGATTTAAACATCAATGAAGTATCCTTAGGATAGGTCACCAGAATCAGATTGTTGGGTGTCTGACACCCAGCACCCTCACCTGTTTGTTTGAAGTGGCCCCATGCTTGGGTGAGCGCTGCAGCCTCTTCCTCAGCCAGTGATGTAATGTCCATTGGTGAAGTGGCCTTTGTGCATCTCAGTCATTTACGGTAAGTGAATGAAATTAAGCTGCAATACTAAGCACAGCCACTATACAATATGCATGGTATAATATGAGGAGGCCAAATGATGAAACTGTTGATTAGTGGGGGTACCAGGAGTCAGAAATTAGATATCTAAATCCCATAAAACCCCTTTAACTCTCTAACAGTTTTACCCAAGCTCTGCTCAGGCTTTGTTTGACTAAACAGTTCGGCCCGAGCGGAGCTCAGGCAGCAGAGTTAGAGGAGAGGGCCTCATATTGTGGGCTGTGTAGCTCGTCTTATTTGGAAGCTGGCAATTTACGCTTTAAATCAGGCCAGTATCACAGCATTATCTCCTCCACCTCGGGAGACAGTGGCGTAGCTTGGGTTGCCAGCACCCGGGGCAAGCCAAGTATTGTGCCCCCCCCCCACATGTGGCCATGCCCCTTTTCACTGATAATGTATTAGATATCACCTGCAGTCCTATGTAACACCACAGATGATAACTCTCTGTGTACAGATAATGTAGTAGATGGGTGAGTCCCCAGATTTCAGAACACGCACAGTGTGACCTGAAATCTGGGGACAAGCTTCTACAGTGTGGGCCAAATTCTATATCCACCCTCCCATCACTACAGAACATACAGGGTAATGCAGCGCCCCATACCTCTTACATCCAGTGACTTCTCTTTGATGTAGATGTTCCTTCCCTCTATCCTCATCTTCTCCTTTCGGACCTTCAGACTAGACCACTATTTTTCAGCCATTTCTCGTCTTTGCAGTTTACTACTTTTCCATCATCCTCCCATCTTCTGGACAAATCATCCTATCACCCCCAATACTGTGCCGCTGTGTCCCCCAATACTATACTGCAGAAACAGATAAACCCCCTGATAATAGTAGTACCATGCAGATGTGCCCTTTAATAATTATTGGCACACAGTGCCCTAAAAAAACTGCGCCCAGCAAATAGTGCCCCTGACACTAATATACATAACGTCCCCCAAAATATTTGTGGTAAGCTGATACTGTGCCAAGGTGCCCCCACAGTAATAGTGCTCCCAAAAGTCCCACCAATAGGAATTATTCTCTGCTAGAGCACACATGGTAGTAATAGTGTTCCTACAGTGCCCCCAACATGACCCCACAAGTAATAATGCTCCCATAGTGCCCATAATAGTAATTATGTTCCCCCTAGACCCCCAGTAGTAATAAAGCCCATTATAATGCCCCCCAGTAGTAATAATTCTCCTTATGTGACAGTACAAAAAATACCCCCTTTTAATGCCCCCAGTTGAGCTAATGTCCCCATAGTGCCCCCATAATGTGCCAGTATAAAATACCCCTATATAGTGCCCCCAGTAAATGCCCCCATAGTGCTCCTCTCCCCCCTTCCTTCTAGTGCCCCCATAATGTACCAGTATAAAATGCCCCATATATAGTGGCCCCAGTACATGCCCTCAGTGTCGCCCATAATTTGCAAGTATAAAATACCCCTTCTAAATGCCCCCGTAGATGACCCCATAGTACTCCTGTCTCCTCTTCTTCATAGTACCCACCATAATGTGCCCCAGTATAAAATGCCCCTATACAGAGCCCCATATAAAATGCTCCTTCTTTGTGACCTCAGTAGATGCCCCCAATAATGTGCCAGTAAGGAGTGCCACCCAATAATGTGCCAGTAAAAAGTGCCCCTAATAATGTGCCAGTAAGAAGTGCCCCCATAGATGCCCCCACTGTGCCCCCCAATAACGTGCCAGTAAGATGTGCCCCCATAGATGCCTCCACAGTACCCCCCCAATATTGTGCCAGTAAGATGTGCCCCCATAGATGCTCCCCAATCATGTGCCAGTAAGAAGTGCCTCCCATAGATGGCCCCCAATCATGTGCCAGTAAGAAGTGCCCCCCAATCGTGTGCCAGTAACAAGTGCCCCTCATAGATGGCCCACCAATCATGTTCCAGTAGCCAGTATTGTACCATATAAAAAGATAAACACTTGCGATGCCTGCAGCCTATCAGAGGAACGGGGAAGGGAGACGCCTCTCCCTCCCCTGCCCCGCCGCAACACAGCCATCTATATTGCTGTCCTGAGGACGGCGATACAGATGACTATGGGGATGAGCGCTCATCTCCTGCCGCCGCCCCCTCCCCCCCACTTGTGAGCCGGGCCGCGCCGTCCGGGGTGATCGCCTCACTTTGCCTAATTAACGGTGCGGCCCTGCTGGCGCCCCCTAAAACCCTAAAATTTTATGCCATGGGCAACGGCTTCCCCGGCCCCATCCCACACTGCGCCACTGTCGGGAGATATATCCTTTAGAAATCGGGTCGTGAGTGACTGCTGCTGAAAGTGAAAGCAAGTTCTGATCTTGTTTTAAAGCTTAGATTGTCAGCTTTCAAACAAAATCAGGCCCATATCTATCTTCTACATACATATGACTTCAGATATAAATTTTAAAAAATACAATACAATACAATTTAAAAAAAATCACATTATTGGGAAGGGTTTTCCAGTGTTAATATGACTTTTGTGGGGTTAAAGTATAAGGTCAGCTTTAGACATTTAGATGCCCCTTCCCTTATTTCATCTCCCCTGTTATCCCCTAGATTGTCTGTGTTTTCGTAACATATTGATTGCTTTAATTTTAACTGAATTATTCTGTTTGCTGGAAACAAGTATGTCTGTGTCAATAGATACATTTTTATAAAATATAACATTATTTTATTCTTTACTGCAGGGGTGGTGTACAAAGATTATCCAAAGACCAAGACTGTAAGGAAGTCTATCCCTTTTATTGTGTTACCCAAGGAAGAAGAAGTCTGTTCTACCAAAGTGGTAAGCTACGTAAAGTAGGTAGAAGATACAAGTAAATTCATGAAGATTGCTCCGCTACTTTGCTGTATTGTCATATAGCTTTCATGACTGTATATTACAGTTTTGTACTGAGTTGCTAAAGCTTCTTACAATACACTTTCATCATGTTTGATCTGGACATAACATGAGGCATCTAAAAAAAACTGCATAGTTATTTGTGGAGGATACATATGTTTTATTTATTTATTTTAAAGAAGCAGTGAGGTCACGTCATCTAAATGCGCAAAAACCCGGAAGCTCCACTACATTTTATGCCATAAATAATGGTGAGATTAGAAAATAAGCCCTCATACAGTTATTTGACCGAAAAAAAAAAAAGTTATGGCTCACAGAAAATAGGGAAGAAAAATGAAAACGCAAAAATGAAAAAACCTCCGGTAGCCATATACAATAATACGGATATATAGGCTGGGCTGGGGTCCCTCCAGGAGCCCCCCAACACCAGTGCCCTACACAGCAGATTATGCAAACAGCTAGCACTTTCCTGGCAGCAAACTAAATTAACTGTTGGTATTATGTTACGAATATGGGGGAAAAAATTGTTTTTATGTATTTTCTTTAATTTCTTAAAAAAGAGTCATGTTTTGTTATCATTTTTATTAAGACCAATATTTTATATTCCCTACAAGTGGTTGAAGAAGTTTGGTTTGAAGAAGCTGAAGTTGGAGCTTACCAAACTGGTGTTTGGCCCCGATTGCACTCACCAGAAAAAGCTGGTACCAGCTTTACATAAGAAAGTCTCGGCAAAGTACTGCACCATTTTCCCCAGTGTGGAGATGAATGTAAGTCACTTTTCTCTTCTGCCAGGTCATTGCTGTTACATGTAAATAATAATTTAAGATTTGGTCATATAACAGGGTTTTAGTAAGATGTGGATGCCAATGCTTGCCAAGCTTTATCTTAGCAGTTGTGGATTATTATAGAGATTGCATCTATTATTATTGTATAAGCCACTCTTCCTCTGACTGCTGCATTCTGAATTCACACTTTGTACATTTGTTTTGAAATTTCGGATGCCAAATTCGTGCCCAAGTTGTGCAAAAATACAGTACAATGTAATTGAATTGGCTTAACAAACTCTATTTACTCACCCAGCCCCCCCAAAAATCTAATCCATAGCATACCCTTTCTGTTGTGGAAATTTCACAAATTTCCAGTATAGTTTTAATGCGTTGCTATGCAAAGGGTGAAAGTTGCAGCCATATTCACACCAGAATCCATAATGAAATCTGTATGTAACGCATGCGATTTTCATTGCAGAGTTTTAGGCTGGCTCCACTGAGTGATTTTTACACTGTGGTATGAATGGTAATGAATGCAAATGGTGGCTTGAATTGTATTAGCCTTGGTTGCATTTTGGTTGTATAAAAGATAATATATAGATTACTCAAACTAATGATTTTTTTTAAGGGAATTGTGAAGCATCTTCAGTTTCAGCCCAAGGAATTAGAGGAATATATTGAACAACTTGAAAAAACTTTAAAGCGCTACATTCAACGCCTTCAGTGGCTTCTTTCAGGTGACTATCCTCCTGCTAAAAATATGCATTAAAAAACAGCACGGCGCATGTTTGTACTGGAAAAGAAAGCAAAAAAAAATATATATAATATAAAATAAAGTCACAGTTTTGAAAATCAGCTGTTTATACTGTAAATTTAATGTTCAAATTTCATAAAATTATCATAGCATATTGTTTTTTTTAATTGGCAGAGCCTACTTATGTTTATTAGCCCACAGCTGCCTTGCCTCTTAATTTTAGCGTTTAACCTGACTTTAAAGGGAACCTGTCATCACCTTTAGACCTCTTTCACATGACCGTATGGCTTTTTCAGTGTTTTACGGTCCGTTTATCACGGACCCGTTGTTCCATTTTTTTGTTTCTGGTGTGTTTCGGTTTCTGTTCCGTTTTTCCGTTCCGTTTTTCTGTATGGCATATATAGTATACGGTAATTACATCGAAAAAATTGGTCTGGACATAAAATTTTCAATAGATGGTTCCGCAAAAACAGAACGGATACGGAAGACATACGGATGCATTTCTGTATGTGTCCTGTTTTTTTTTTTTTTTTGCAGACCCATTGACTTGAATAAAGCCACGGAACGTGATTTGCTGGCAATATCAGGACATGTTCTATCTTTCAATGGAACGTAAAAACGGAAATACGGAAACGTAATGCATACAGAGTACATTCCGTTTTTTGTTTTTTTTGCAGAACCATTGAAATGAATAGTTCCATATACGGACCATATACGGAACGCAAAAAACGGCCCGTAAACAGAAAAAAAAAACGATTGTGTGAAAGAGGCCTTATGCTGCCTATATTAACGGCAGAATAAAGTAGAGACAGGTGAGATGATTTCAGCGGTCTGTCATTTATAATTTGCAAGTGGTTGTTGAGAACCAACATCACAATTATTGCAGACTGGGCCTGGAAAAGAGTCACGGCCTCCTGAGAAGAGTCATGGTTATTCCTAATCTCCTGCTGATGACTGACAGGCTTCTACCTAGTTTTCTCCATTTCTCCCTAGGAGAGAACTGCCAATCATCACCAGATGGGTGAGAGAGCCGGAGATTATGAATAACCAGGACTCTTCTCAGGTGGCCGTGACTCTTTTCAAGGCCTGGGCTGCAATGATTATGATGCTGGTTCTCAGCAACCACTTACTTTTAGCTCATGAGAGACACATCGCTGAGATCAGCATTTCTGTCACTATTTTATGCTGCCCTCAGTGAGATCAGCAAAAAAGTTGATGACAGGTTCCCTTTAAGAATCCTTTTTTAGTCCCATTTTAGTAACCAGCGTTTGCTTCACCTTCCAGGGAGTCGTCGACTGTTTGGCAGTATATTGGAGAACAAAGTGTGTATACTTATTGATGCATCCAGTTCCATGGCTCCCTTTTTGGCAGAACTACAGAAGGGGTTAATATCACTACTGTGGGAACAACTAAAGCCAAGAAATATTTGGTAGGTGATTAATCAGCATAATGAATGTTATTGCATCCAATTATTAGTCATATTTTGCAGGCCTTTGCATGGCCAATTTATTGCAGAAATGTTACATTTTTCACTCATTTACTAAGCTTTTTACGCTAGTCTTACTGTGGATTCCCCCCTACGCGGAAGTAAGATTCGGCTAATTTTATGACGAGGCATGAGTCTCATCATAAATTAGGTGCATCTAAGGCAGTCCGTGCGACTAGCATAAAAAAATTACTCAGGCCCCTGTTCCCAGCCCCCAACACCCCTCCGTCCCTCCCAGCTATCAAACATGCCATAAAACCAGCCATGCGACTAATTATTGTCGCATGTCCTGTCAAAAAAGGGACTTGTAACTTTTTTTTACGACTAACAAAGTTGCAAAATGACCCCCAATGACTTTTATGGGAAGCTAGATAACTGCAATCAAAACTTTGTAATGCTCTGGCTTTTTTTTTGTAAAGTTCCTGTTCAGCTCTGGTGTTGCAGTAACCCTATGGGTAGTAAAACTTACCTGGTGGCCCTGGTCTCCATTGCGACCAGTGATTGACTGAGCAGTCACAGAGGAACCAAGAAGTAGGGACTGGTGAGGAACGGGAAGCAATAGAATGGGAATCTATAAGTTGACTATGAATTTTTATCTTATTATTTTACACCATAATGAGCCTTTCAAAAAAATAAATCGACAGGACCTCTTTAATTGGGGTTGTTTCATCTTGCCTGTTCATTGCTGCCGCTGGTCTGTAGTTCGGCACTTGCTGCCTCTTCTGCTGATGGGTCCCTGTCTTCAAACTGAACGCACAAGAAAATTCCACTTTCGTTATGTCATTGAGCTGCTTCTTTGTGCGTGTGCGTGTTTGGCCGGGTTTACCGTTTAGTTTTTCATTCTTCTGATCCGTCAAAAGAACAGAAAAATAAACAAACAATGGATCCTGTATTTTAAGCATCTGTTTATACACATTCTGAGATCCGTTATTTTAGACGAAAAAAAAAACATTGGCTGAAACAGATGCAAAATGTCCATATCTGAGCATAATGGATGCTTAAAATACAGGATCCATTTTTTGTTAATTTTTCAGTCCTTCTGGCAGAACCCGGCCTTACCTGACGCAGCTAATGAAGTCATTTTATTAACCGCATCGGTGCTATCTCAGTCCAACAGCTCCAGGGCTACTTACTGGAGCTGTACTACTGAAACCTGAGTTGCTGGAGCAAGGTGGATGGCACTGGAGCTGGTGTGCATGAATATGCATGCTCCCGGGATCCCCACCAGCAACCATGTACAAGCACAACCACTTCTTCTACATTGTAGTGGTGGCCGTATCCACTCACAACAAGCATTACGGAAGGAGGCACTTCCACTAAATGAATGCATTTGGTAAGTAGTGCCTTCTAATGCATTGGGCTACAGGATAGGGCCATTTCACTTCACTCCTTTATGGCTTTCATCACACATTGCATTGCAGTTTGATACATTTATTGCTCTTCATAGATGAAAATAACCATTATGTATGCATGTATGGGACTTCAACTTTCCACTTGTGCACACTGAAGTTAAGTATTAACAAGCAAACTGAAATTGCTGCTAGGTAAATATGTTTTCCAATCTGTCTAAATGCGCTTTTTCACCCCACCGTTCACTTCATTGTAAACACATTTATATTATCTGCAAACAGCAAATTTGTTGTAGCCAACAGGCCTGATCCTTCTGACTCTCTTCGGTGTAGCGGTTTGTGCAGAACATTGGCATGGAAGTGTATTAACAACTTGTCATATCTGCACAGAGACCGATACTATTGCACTGCATTTTCTATGGTGTTTTTTTCCTATACATCATTGTTTTGTTGTATTTTATTTTATTTTACCCCTGATTTGATTAGGTTCAATATGATCAGCTTTGCTGAAAACATTGAGGCATGGCAGGAGTGCTTGGTGGAGGCCTCTGATGAAGCTTGCCAAGATGCAGTGCAATGGCTTTCCAGGCTACAGCCCCGGGGAAACACCTGTATTCTTCATGCTTTGGAGGTTGGTGAAATATAACCTTTCGCATTATCATTTTGCCCTTTATTATGTTTTAAGACTATGTAACATAGATACAGTCATCTTGTCTGTGCCCCCATCCCTTCCGAAAGCAGGAGCACATGTGTAAATTTATTGCTGGTGCCAGGAAAAGGAGGATATACATTGCACTGTAGCAAATTCATCAAAATCATTACAAGGGAAAGTTCACATGATGGATTTTGCAAAGGCAAGATTTATTCAGCAGCAAAAACCGCAGTGGTCTCTGCTACAGTTTTTTTTATTTGAAAGCCATGGACCTTCTGACAGTTTAGCCCCCTGTAATGGATCTACACAATTACTCTCAAAAATTGTTCACAAATCTGTCTAAATCTGTGTTAATGAGCACTTCTCCTTTGCTGAGATAATCCATCCCACCTCACAGGTGTGGCATATCCAGATGCTGATTAGACAGCATGAATATTGCACAGGCGTGCCACAATGAAAGGCCACTCTGAAATGTGTAGTTTGATCACACAGCACAATGCCACAGATGTTGCAACGTTTGAGGGAGCGTGCAATTGGCATGCTGACTGCAGGAATGTCTACCAGAGCTGTTGCCTGTGCAATGAATTAGGGATCGACCTATTATCGGACGATATTCTTGATTTTCAAAGTCATCGGCATCTAACCTTGCCGATAATGCATCTAGCGCACTATCACAGAACATGTTCCCTCAGCGCACAGGGGAAAAGAAGTCACTCCCCCCTCCCCCGTGCTGCGCTGCCAATGAGGAGAGACGGGAGGAGGCGGTGCCCAGCCTATATGACAGGAAGTTGCGATCAGCTACAGTTAACCCCTCAGGTGCCGCTGATCGCAGCTCCCTGTCAGAGGCAGGGTGACGGGTATGTGATTCTGCCGTCGACACACCCGCCTCCTGTATTAAACATTAATTATCATTAGTGGTGCAGTGCTCCCTCCCCAGTATTAAAAAGATTGGTGGTGCAGTGCGCCCCCACCCCCCTCCACCCATATATTAAAGTAATTAGTGGTGCAGTGCGCCCTCAATCCTCATGGATTGAGTGGCCATGGTGGCGGTGGGGTTATGGGCAGGTGTATGTTATGAACAACGAACACAGGTGCATTTTATTGATGGCATTTTGAATACACAGAGATACCGTGACGAGATCCTGAGGCCCATTGTTGTGCCGTTCATCCACGACCATCACCTCATGTTGCAGCATGATAATGTACCACCCCATATTGCAAGGATCTGTACACAATTCCTGGAAGCTAAAAACATCTCAATTCTTGCATGGCCAGCATACTCACCGGACATGTCACCCATTGAGCATGTTTAGGATGCTCTGGTTCGGCGTATACGACAGCGTGTTCCAGTTCCTGCCAATATTCTGCAACTTCGCACAGCTATTGAAGAGGAGTAGACCAAAATTCCACAGGCCACAATCCACAACCTTATTAACTCTATGCAACAGAGATGTGTTGCGCTGCGTGAGGCAAATGGTGGCCACACCAGATACTGACTGGTTTTCTGAACCCCACCGCCCCCTCAGTAAGGCAAAACTGTGCACATTTCAGAGTGTTCTTTTATTGTGGGCAGTCTAAGGCACACCTATGCAATATTCATGCTGTCTAATCAGCACCTTGATATGCCACACCTGTGAGGTGGGATGGATTATCTCGGCAAAGGAAAAGTGCTCAATAACACAGATTTAGACAGATTTGTGAACAAGATTTGAGACTAATGGGTCTTTTGTGTATGTAGAAAATGTTTCAGATCTTTGAGTTCAGCTCATGCAAAATGGGAGCAAAACCGAAAGGGTTGCGTTTATATTTTTGTTCAGTGTATTTTAAGCTAGAATTTTTTTTTCCAATTGGTCTTTATTAAAAATATGGAACCTTTATTTCTGTACAGAGCTGAGATGCTCTAGTAGCACCCTTTGGATTTTCTGTCTTTTCCGTCAGAGCAGGAGCTGACAGGCTCCTTATCTCTGCTCCCTGACATTATAAACAATCATTACAGCTCAGTTCTTATCTTAATGATAAGAATGTGGCTTAAATAAGTGTTTATGATCTCTTAGTAGTTTAGAGATAAGGTTTATTAGATGACCGACACAAAGTAAAAGTATTGGTCACCCAGTTAGAAAAAGAGTTAACCCTTTGTGACAGAACGGCTCAATATTTTGAATAAAGGCCAATTGAAAATAGGATTTTTAGCCAAAAATTTGTAAAATGCAATCATAAACAAAAATCGCATTCAAAGATGTACATGGCCTTTGACAGTCTTTCTTTTTGCACTTATGCAAAAAAAAAAAATTATAATTAAATATTATATTTAGCTGTATGGATTTATCATGCTTGACTCTAGGTAATCAAAACTTTGTAAGTGACCTGGAAAAAGATAATTTCATTCTACAAAGCACAAATGATGGTAACTTGGCAGAGAATTCCTTTGTGCACTAGTTAATACTGAAACAAAATTACATTTACACAGGATTCAAAAACTAATTGGATTTCCTCTTTCAGAAAGGTTTTGCTTATCCAGATGTACAAAGCGTCTACCTCCTGACAGACGGGAAACCAGACGTTACCTATAACCTCTTGCTGGCAGAACATCTTTTAAAGTCTCACAATATTAAAGTGCACACTGTTTCTTTCAATACTTCAGAAAGGTATGTGTCCATAAATAATAGATTTATTACACAAATCAGCGACAATGTGTATGTTGCCTCAGAGAGGCAGAGGATATATTATAAAATATTATTGTCTCCCAAGACACATACAAAGGAAGTTGCTGACACACAGGATAAATCACTTCTATAAATAAAAACATATAATTACCCCTTTCCCTAAAATAAAAATAATTAACCAATAAAAAAATAAACATCATGGACATCGCTGCGTTTGAAAATGCCCATACTATTAAAATATAACAATTAGAGTTGAGCGAACACCTGGATGTTCGGGTTCGAGAAGTTCGGCCGAACATCCCGGAAATGTTCGGGTTCGGGATCCGAACCCGATCCGAACTTCGTCCCGAACCCGAACCCCATTGAAGTCAATGGGGACCCGAACTTTTTGGCACTAAAACGGCTGTAAAACAGCCCAGGAAAGGGCTAGAGGGCTGCAAAAGGCAGCAACATGTAGGTAAATCCCCTGCAAACAAATGTGGATAGGGAAATTAATTAAAATAAAAATTAAATAAATAAAAATTAACCAAAATCAATTGGAGAGAGGTTCCATAGCAGAGAATCTGGCTTCCCGTCACCCACCACTGGAACAGTCCATTCTCAGATATTTAGGCCCCGGCACCCAGGCAGAGGAGAGAGGTCCCGTAACAGACAATCTGGCTTCATGTCAGCAGAGAATCAGTCTTCATGTCATAGCAGAGAATCAGGCTTCACGTCACCCACCACTGTAAGAGTCCATTTTCATAAATTTAGGCCCAGCACCCAGGCAGAGGAGAGAGGTCCCGTAACAGACAATCTGGCTTCATGTCAGCAGAGAATCAGTCTTCATATCATAGCAGAGAATCAGGCTTCACGTCAGCCACCAATGCAACAGTCCATTGTCAGATATTTAGGCCCAGCACCCAGGCAGAGGAGAGAGGTCCCGTAACAGACAATCTGGCTTCATGTCAGCAGAGAATCAGTCTGCATGTCATAGCAGAGAATGAGGCTTCACGTCACCCACCACTGCAACAGTCCATTTTCATAAATTTAGGCCCAGCACCCAGGCAGAGGAGAGAGGTCCCGTAACAGAGGATCTGGCTTCATGTCAGCAGAGAATCAGTCTGCATGTCATAGCAGAGAATCAGGCTTCACGTCAGCCACCACTGCAACAGTCCATTGTCATAAATTCAGGCCCAGCACCCAGGCAGAGGAGAGAGGTCCCGTAACAGACAATCTGGCTTCATGTCACCAGAGAATCAGTCTGCATGTCATAGCAGAGAATGAGGCTTCACGTCAGCCACCACTGCAACAATCCATTGGCATATATTTAGGCCTAGCACACAGGCAGAGGAGAGGTTCATTCAACTTTGGGTAGCCTTGCAATATAATGGTAAAATGAAAATAAAAATAGGATTGAATGAGGAAGTGCCCTGGAGTCCAATAATATATGGTTATGGGGAGGTAGTTAATGTCTAATCTGGACAAGGGACGGACAGGTCCTGTGGGATCCATGCCTGGTTCATTTTTATGAACGTCAGCTTGTCCACATTGGCTGTAGACAGGCGGCTGCGTTTGTCTGTAATGACGCCCCCTGCCGTGCTGAATACACGTTCAGACAAAACGCTGGCTGCCGGGCAGGCCAGCACCTCCAAGGCATAAAAGGCTAGCTCTGGCCACGTGGACAATTTAGAGACCCAGAAGTTGAATGGGGCCGAACCATCAGTCAGTACGTGGAGGGGTGTGCACACGTACTGTTCCACCATGTTAGTGAAATGTTGCCTCCTGCTAACACGTTGCGTATCAGGTGGTGGTGCAGTTAGCTGTGGCGTGTTGACAAAAGTTTTCCACATCTCTGCCATGCTAACCCTGCCCTCAGAGGAGCTGGCCGTGACACAGCTGCCTTGGCGACCTCTTGCTCCTCCTCTGCCTTGGCCTTGGGCTTCCACTTGTTCCCCTGTGACATTTGGGAATGCTCTCAGTAGCGCGTCTACCAACGTGCGCTTGTACTCGCGCATCTTCCTATCACGCTCCAGTGCAGGAAGTAAGGTGGGCACATTGTCTTTGTAGCGTGGATCCAGCAGGGTGGCAACCCAGTAGTCCGCACAGGTTAAAATGTGGGCAACTCTGCTGTCGTTGCGCAGGCACTGCAGCATGTAGTCGCTCATGTGTGCCAGGCTGCCCAGGGGTAAGGACAAGCTGTCCTCTGTGGGAGGCGTATCGTCATCGTCCTGCCTTTCCCCCCAGCCACGCACCAGTGATGGACCCGAGCTGCGTTGGGTGCCACCCCGCTGTGACCATGCTTCATCCTCATCCTCCTCCACCTCCTCCTCATCCTCGTCCTCCTCGTCCTCCAGTAGTGGGCCCTGGCTGGCCACATTTGTACCTGGCCTCTGCTGTTGCCAAAAACCTCCCTCTGAGTCACTTCGAAGAGACTGGCCTGAAAGTGCTAAAAATGACCCCTCTTCCTCCTCCTCCTCCTCCTCCTGGGCCACCTCCTCTTCCATCATCGCCCTAAGTGTTTTCTCAAGGAGACATAGAAGTGGTATTGTAACGCTGATAACGGTGTCATCGCCACTGGCCATGTTGGTGGAGTACTCGAAACAGCGCAACAGGGCACACAGGTCTCGCATGGAGGCCCAGTCATTGGTGGTGAAGTGGTGCTGTTCTGTAGTGCGACTGACCCGTGCGTGCTGCAGCTGAAACTCCACTATGGCCTGCTGCTGCTCGCACAGTCTGTCCAGCATGTGCAAGGTGGAGTTCCACCTGGTGGGCACGTCGCATATGAGGCGGTGAGCGGGAAGGCCGAAGTTACGCTGTAGCGCAGACAGGCGAGCAGCGGCAGGATGTGAACGCCGGAAGCGCGAACAGACGGCCCGCACTTTATGCAGCAGCTCTGACATGTCGGGGTAGTTGTGAATGAACTTCTGCACCACCAAATTCAGCACATGCGCCAAGCAAGGGATGTGCGTCAAATTGGCTAGTCCCAGAGCTGCAACGAGATTTCGCCCATTATCACACACCACCAGGCCGGGCTTGAGGCTCACCGGCAGCAACCACTCGTCGGTCTGTTGTTCAATACCCCGCCACAACTCCTGTGCGGTGTGGGGCCTGTCCCCCAAACATATGAGTTTCAGAATGGCCTGCTGACGTTTACCCCGGGCTGTGCTGAAGTTGGTGGTGAAGGTGTGTGGCTGACTGGATGAGCAGGTGGAAGAAGAGGAGGAGGAAGCCGAGAAGGAGGAGGTGGCAACAGGAGGCAAAGAATGTTGCCCTGCGATCCTTGGCGGCGGAAGGACGTGCGCCAAACAGCTCTCCGCCTGGGGCCCAGCTGCCACTACATTTACCCAGTGTGCAGTTAGGGAGATATAGCGTCCCTGGCCGTGCTTACTGGTCCACGTATCTGTGGTTAGGTGGACCTTGCTACAGATGGCGTTGCGCAGTGCACACTTGATTTTATCGGATACTTGGTTGTGCAGGGAAGGCACGGCTCTCTTGGAGAAGTAGTGCCGGCTGGGAACAACATACTGTGGGACAGCAAGCGACATGAGCTGTTTGAAGCTGTCTGTGTCCACCAGCCTAAATGACAGCATTTCATAGGCCAGTAGTTTAGAAATGCTGGCATTCAGGGCCAGGGATCGAGGGTGGCTAGGTGGGAATTTACGCTTTCTATCAAATGTTTGTGAGATGGAGAGCTGAACGCTGGCGTGTGACATGGTTGAGACGCTTGGTGACGGAGGTGGTGGTGGTGGTGTTGGTGGTACATCCCCTGTTTGCTGGGCGGCAGGTGCCAACGTTCCTCCAGAGGCGGAGGAAGAGGCCGAGGCGGCAGCAGCAGAATAGGCCGAGGCGGCAGCAGCAGAAGAGGTAGCAGGGGGAGCCTGAGTGACTTCCTTGGTTTTAAGGTGTTTACTCCACTGCAGTTCATGCTTTGCATGCAGGTGCCTGGTCATGCAGGTTGTGCTCAGGTTCAGAACGTTAATGCCTCGCTTCAGGCTCTGATGGCACAGCGTGCAAACCACTCGGGTCTTGTCGTCAGCACATTGTTTGAAGAAGTGCCATGCCAGGGAACTCCTTGAAGCTGCCTTTGGGGTGCTCGGTCCCAGATGGCGGCGGTCAGTAGCAGGCGGAGTCTCTTGGCGGCGGGTGTTCTGCTTTTGCCCACTGCTCCCTCTTTTGCTACGCTGTTGGCTCGGTCTCACCACTGCCTCTTCCTCCGAACTGTGAAAGTCAGTGGCACGACCTTCATTCCATGTGGGGTCTAGGACCTCATCGTCCCCTGCATCGTCTTCCACCCAGTCTTGATCCCTGACCTCCTGTTCAGTCTGCACACTGCAGAAAGACGCAGCAGTTGGCACCTGTGTTTCGTCATCATCAGAGACATGCTGAGGTGGTATTCCCATGTCCTCATCATCAGGAAACATAAGTGGTTGTGCGTCAGTGCATTCTATGTCTTTCACCGCTGGGGAAGGGCTAGGTGGATGCCCTTGGGAAACCCTGCCAGCGGAGTCTTCAAACAGCATAAGAGACTGCTGCATAACTTGAGGCTGAGACAGTTTCCCTGGTATGCATGGGGGTGATGTGACAGACTGATGGGGTTGGTTTTCAGGCGCCATCTGTGCGCTTTCTGCAGAAGACTGGGTGGGAGATAATGTGAACGTGCTGGATCCACTGTCGGCCACCCAATTGACTAATGCCTGTACCTGCTCAGGCCTTACCATCCTTAGAACGGCATTGGGCCCCACCATATATCGCTGTAAATTCTGGCGGCTACTGGGACCTGAGGTAGTTGGTACACTAGGACGTGTGGATGTGGCAGAACGGCCACGTCCTCTCCCAGCACCAGAGGGTCCACTAACACCACCACGACCATGTCCACGTCCGCGTCCCTTACTAGATGTTTTTCTCATTGTTATGGTTCACCACAACAACAAATATATTATTTGGCCCAATGTATTGTATTCAAATTCAGCGGGATATAAATTTGAGGCCTAGTATTTAGGCGCTGGGTGACCGGTATGGATTTAGTGACAGAATTAGACTTGGAAATGCACAGAAGCGTGTGTGTGAAGTTATTCTGAATGACCCTATGTGCACCTTCAATATTATATACCCTTTTAGGGATAGATTTCAAATAGCTCTGATATAGCAGGAACCACTAAATTATGAAATTGCTAAATTGGGAATTGTATTTCAACCCAGAACAAAAAATGTGCTTTGACGGACACTAAATATCTTGCCCAGCAACAACAGTACAGCGGTAACGAGAGATTTAGCAGGATATAAATTTGAGGCCTAGTATTTAGGCGCTGGGTGACAGGTATGGGTTTAGTGACAGAATTAGACTTGGAAATACACAGTAGCGGGTGTGTGTGAAGTTATTCTGAATGACCCTATGTGCACCTTGAATATTATATACCCTTTTAGGGATAGATTTCAAATAGCTCTGATATAGCAGAAACCACTAAATTATGAAATTGCTAAATTGGGAATTGTACTTCAACCCAGAACAAAAAATGTGCTTTGACGGACACTAAATAACTTTCCCAGCTACAACAGGACAGCGGTAACGAGAGATTTAGCAGGATATAAATTTGAGGCCTAGTATTTAGGCGCTGGGTGACAGGTATGGGTTTAGTGACAGAATTAGACTTGGAAATACACAGTAGCGGGTGTGTGTGAAGTTATTCTGAATGACCCAATGTGCACCTTGAATATTATATACCCTTTTAGGGATAGATTTCAAATAGCTCTGATATAGCAGAAACCACTAAATTATGAAATTGCTAAATTGGGAATTGTACTTCAACCCAGAACAAAAAATGTGCTTTGACGGACACTAAATAACTTTCCCAGCTACAACAGGACAGCGGTAACGAGAGATTTAGCGGGATATAAATTTGAGGCCTAGTATTTAGGCGCTGGGTGACCGGTATGGATTTAGTGACAGAATTAGACTGGGATATGGCCAAAAAATAACCACACTATTGCTGGTTAAATGCACTTGGTGACGGGCGCAGCTTGCCCCTGATGTAGTATATGGCCAAAAAATGAACAGACTATTGCTGGTTAAATGCACTTGGTGTCACAGCTTGACCAACCACACTACTGAGGGTTAAATGCACTTGGTGACGGGCGCAGCTTGCCCCTGATGTAGTATATGGCCAAAAAATAAACAGACTATTGCTGGTTAAATGCACTTGGTGTGACAGCTTCACCCTGATGTAGGCTTTAGCCAGAAAACAACCACACCATTGAGGGTTAAATGCACTTGGTGACAGGCGCAGCTTGCCCCTGATTTTGTATATGGCCAAAAAATGAACAGACTATTGCTGGTTAAATGCACTTGGTGTGACAGCTTCACCCTGATGTAGGCTTTAGCCAAAAAACAACCACACCATTGAGGGTTAAATGCACTTGGTGACAGGCGCAGCTTGCCCCTGATTTTGTATATGGCCAAAAAATGAACAGACTATTGCTGGTTAAATGCACTTGGTGTGACAGCTTCACCCTGATGTAGGCTTTAGCCAAAAAACAACCACACCATTGAGGGTTAAATGCACTTGGTGACAGGCGCAGCTTGCCCCTGATTTTGTATATGGCCAAAAAATGAACAGACTATTGCTGGTTAAATGCACTTGGTGTGACAGCTTCACCCTGATGTAGGCTTTAGCCAAAAAACAACCACACCATTGAGGGTTAAATGCACTTGGTGACAGGCGCAGCTTGCCCCTGATTTTGTATATGGCCAAAAAATGAACAGACTATTGCTGGTTAAATGCACTTGGTGTGACAGCTTCACCCTGATGTAGGCTTTAGCCAAAAAACAACCACACCATTGAGGGTTAAATGCACTTGGTCGCAGCTTGTGCTGGCGCACCACAAGACACAAAATGGCCGCCGATCACCCCAGAAAAATGTGACTGACAAACGGTCTGGGCAGCCTAAAAACAGTGAGCAATTGAGGATCAGCAGCTCAATGATCCACAGCTGCAGATCGATCAGTTAATCAAGTCCTTTGGAGGAGTTAATCTGCCTAATCTCGCCCTACTGTCGCAGCCGCAACCTCTCCCTACGCTAATCAGAGCAGAGTGACGGGCGGCGCTATGTGACTCCAGCTTAAATAGAGGCTGGGTCACATGGTGCTCTGGCCAATCACAGCCATGCCAATAGTAGGCATGGCTGTGATGGCCTCTTGGGGCAAGTAGTATGACGCTTGTTGATTGGCTGCTTTGCAGCCTTTCAAAAAGCGCCAAGAAAGCGTCACAAAAGCGCCAAGAAAGCGACGAACACCGAACCCGAACCCGGACTTTTACGAAAATGTCCGGGTTCGGGTCCGTGTCACGGACACCCCAAAATTCGGTACGAACCCGAACTATACAGTTCGAGTTCGCTCATCCCTAATAACAATATTAATGCCATACGGCAAATAGCATAACGTCCTCAAACATTTTTTATAAAAAGTAATCAAAAAAAGTCGCAGACACTTCAAAATGGTATCACTGAAGAGTACAGATTACCCACAAAAATTAGCCCTCACACAGCTCCATACATCTAAGGCTACTTTCACACTGGCGTTTTGGATTTCCGTTTCTGAGATCCGTTCAGGGCTGAATATGCACAAAGAAAAGTCCAGCTTACCCAATTATTCCACCAACTGCGTGCACGGAAAAGGCCGGCAAGCCCGTATATTCTTGATATGAAAGCACAATGAAATTCCAGCACTCACGATTTTGGTAGCTAAAATCTTCGTCTTTTATTCAGGCAGTAGACATATAAACAGGACATCCACCCACAAGTGCAGCAACCTTGACGCGTTTCGAACAGTAGTTCTTAGTCGTAAAAATGAGCAGTGTCTCCTCTGGCACCTTTATACCAGTCTGTACCAAAATGTAATTGCTTTTCTCCTCCACCTGAGGGGTGGGGGAGTGTAGGAGGCAGGGAACATTTTAACCTCTTGTTTTCCAGGTGAGGCACTGCTCATATGTTTCACAATAGAAAATTCATGCATCTATACAAAGTCACTGATTATTACAAAAATTTGTGTTGAAAAATAACCATTAAATAAAAACAGTGAACATATTAAAATTGTCAAAGAATGTCAATTGTCAGGATAGCATCAGAACACCATATTGGTTATATATAGCCAACTTATTTGTATGGATCCACATATATTAGTGCTGTGTTGCTAATTCTGGCATGGATCCCTTTTCTCCATTACTGCTCTTGATTAAATTGAAAAAATGCATGCATACATAGCTATGATGAAAGGAAATGTGAAAAAACAGGAAAGTCATGAGTTAGTAGAAATACATAAGTTCATTTTTCTTATTGAGGCCATTTGGATGTCTGGTATTCAACTTAAAAATCCAAAAAGCCTCTCTGAGTCTCACTAAACGTTTAAAATCTCCTCCTCTGTTAGGTAATTTCACCTGTTCAATTGCAAAGGCTTTGAAATTGCGCACCTGGCTTTCGTGTTTACTAATAAAATGTTTAGCCGCATTGGATGTGTTCACACTATGCAGATTTTTTATGTAGTTGAGGTGCTCCAGAATTCGGACCTTAAATTTTCTAGTGGTACATCCCACATATAACATGTCACAGGCTATACATTTTATGATATATACCACCCCCATAGAATTACAATTAATATAAGATTTGATTGGATATGAGATACACGGCATTTCCGATCACTCACCGATCTTACTGGTGATGAAGACCGGACAACAAACCGGGATTAGCAGATCGTTCAGATTGAATGAACACTGGCTAACCATACTAAACGACTCCGTTGGGATAGATAAAGAACTTTTACAATTTTGGCAAGAGAACAGCGGTACAGCACACGTCCACTTTGTTTGGGATGCTATGAAGGCATTTATGCGCGGGCTTTATTTTTCTAGAATAAAAAAGAAAAAAAATGAATTCTTTGCGGAACAAAAAAAGTTGGAGACAAATATTGCATACTTGGAGGGCTGTATTCGAGTACGGAATGATGCGAATACGCGCACCAAGTTAAAATCTGCCAAAGATCATTATACTACCTTCATGAAGGAAAAAGCACAGAATCAATTATTCTTTATGGGCTATAAAGATTTCTGCGAGGGGGGCACCCCGAGTAAACTATTGGTTTCTATTATAGCGAATCAAAAACCCCCCCAAAGAATTAGACAAATACTGACAGGTGATGGGCGTACATTGGAAAGAGGAATGGAGATGGTGGCAGAGTTCTTTAATCACTTTGATAATCTATATCGATCCGGCGTGGTAGATACAGTGACTAAAATAGATGATTTCCTAGAACAAGTCAAGATCCCGGCGCTGTCGGACTCCGACTCTGCCCCCTTGAGCGCCCCCATTTCTTTGGGGGAACTACAGGCGGCTCTGCATGAGACCCGGGGTTCTTCGGTGCCTGGATCGGATGGACTCCCATTTGGCATATATAAGCGCCATGCGGAGGTACTTTTGCCTGGATTGCTGCAGGTCCTAAATGAGTCTAGCAAATGTGGAAAGCTGCCCCCGTCGTTGACCGAAGCAACGGTTACACTGATCCTCAAAAAAGGGAAAAAGGGCAACAGAGTGGAGGACTATCGCCCAATATCACTGCTTAATGCAGATTATAAAATAATCGCAAAAGTTCTTTCTAACAGGCTAAAAAAAGTAATAACCCGCCTGATCCATGTAGACCAGACAGGGTTTATTCCTGGGCGACAGATACAGACCAATATACGCCGGACCATCCTTAATACTCAGATTGGAGGGGGGGAGGACCGCTCGATCCTATCATTGGACGCCGCTAAGGCGTTTGATCGGGTCGAGTGGCCCTTCCTCTGGCGTGTTATGTATAGGATGAATCTGGGCCAGGAATTTATTGGATGGGTTAAATTGCTATATAGTGAAGCAACTGCCAGAATTAAGGTTAACGGGGTGCTCAGCCCGGCTGTCTCCCTAAAGCGGGGAACACGTCAGGGATGCCCCCTTTCTCCACTCCTCTTTTCAATCTTTATGGAACCCCTTGCCTGCAGGATACGGGCTGAACCTGGTATAGTGGGTTTTGGGGGGAGAGGGACGGATGATAAGATTTGTTTATATGCAGACGACGTTTTACTCTACCTGAATGATGGATGGAGAAGCGTCCCCGATGTTATGCGGATAACAGAGGAATTCGGCAGAATTGCCGGATATGAGATAAACTGGGTAAAGTCTGTACTCTTCCCCCTGAACCGGATGCCCCCCCCGAACGACCTCAGGATTAGAATTATTGCCCCAACAGACCACTTAGATTATCTTGGGATAAAAATTAGCAATAATATTAGGGAGTTTAATCAGCTAAATATTACCCCTCTAGTTGGGAAAATAAAAGACAAAATAAGAGTTTGGCAGAAACTTCCGCTTTCGCAGATTAATAGGATTGCGCTCATTAAAATGGTTTTGTTGCCTTGGATATTGTACACGGTCAGCTCCTGCCCTGCTTGGATTGAGGACAGTGTCTTCAATCTGATTGATCGCTTGATAAATGATTTGATATGGGGCAGAAAAAGGGTCCGCATCAAATTACAATATTTGCAAATGGCCGCAAGTAATGGGGGCCTAGGCCTGCCCCATTTCCAAATCTACTATCTGTGTGCACAACTACAATGGTGTGTTAACACCGGGGACGGAGTATTACTATCCCATATCCTAGGTCAACGCCAACAGCACGTAAATAACATTTTTAGTATATTGGAATCCGGGCTGCTTCAGCGCGCAGATTACTCCTGCCCCATTGGGGCCGCGCTACAGAAAGCCTGGAATAAAATCAAGGTACTGATTCGTGCTCCTCAAATTTTGGACTTCTCCCCGCTATGGGATAATCCCGCGCTAACAGAATTTCTGACACTTAACGAAAATGAATACTGGACTCGAAAAGGCATCACATTAGTTTCACATATATACACGAAAGGGAAAATCAAACCAATAAGGGAACTGATACAACAAGCACCAATAACTGCACTAGAGCACTATAGATATTGTCAATTACAACACGCATCAGCATACACGCTTAAAAAAACACCTCTGACAAGAGCTACCCAGGGGTTTTTACTATTTTGTTATAATATAGTAGGGAATAAAGTTAAGATTTCACTAATATATAGGAGATTCATTGAGGAATTAAGCACTATCACTAAATTCAAAAGTGTAGATAAATGGAAGATGGACATTGGGGAATGTAACCCCTCACAATGGCGGGAAATATACCAAAACATTAAGAAGGCCTCCCTTTCACGACAACACCGATTCATACAATTTAAAATAATACATCGTCTATATGTTACCCCAAGTCTATTATCCAAAATGTACATCAATAACGGTCAGGAATTTAGTTGTCTGAAATGCTCCCTCGTAGCCGCAGGGCTTGTACACATGCTGTGGGACTGCCCCGCTATTAGGACCTTTTGGGGCTGCCTATTTCAGACAATGGCGGTAAATAGTAGGAATAGCCCCCCCTTGACTATCCAAGTAGCTGTGCTTGGACTTTTCCCCCCTGAGTACAAAAACAAAACCACCAAAAATGAACAGGCGTACTGGTTGAAGGGATTCTTATTGGCTAAGGTGTTAATCATGAGACAGTGGGTGAAAGATAGATCGCCAACAATAAATGAATGGCAAAGTCTAATGACGAGAATAACACATTTTGAGGGCATGAAACGACGCGGATTGAGCGATGTCATAGGAATGGGCGTATAGAGAGGGGAAACAGCTAGTAGCAATATCTGGATTAGAACTGATGACTACTTATCGGTGGAGACTATGGCAAAATTACAACCTAACAAATCATTATACATCCCTACAAGATAAACTCTATCAACACAGTCCACATTAAGCAGGTTTGATATTGAAAAGGATTGAAGAAAATATCTATGAGGGGGGCATGAGCACTCCGCCGCCCCTTGTGGCGGCCGCACCAAGCCAGGTGGGATGGGTGGGGGGGTGATGAGGGGGGGGGGGGATGGGTTTTGCTTGGGGTTTGATATCTATGCCAGAGAATCGATATCAAGGCTGGGCTATCCTGATTATAGACATCTCGCTATATATGTTTGCTTTATGGTATGTAAGCGATACATTCTACATGTAATTGTTATATGTGCTCATTCCCTGTGATCTGATGTCTTTTTTTATACTGCTTGTAGTTGGAAAAAAATAATAAAGATACTTAAATTGAAAAAAAAAAAGATTTGATTGGATATATGTGTGAATTATTCGCATCGTGAAAAGTTTTGGTATTTACTGCGTATGTACAAGTACGGCAGCGCAAACTTCCGCATTTAGTGAAACCCTTGTATATAAGCCAGGGATCCCGTTTATATTTATTTCGATGTATATACATGGAGGGTGATAAATCATTCCCTATAGTTCTTGGCCGTCTTGACACAATTCTACAACCTTGTTTTAGCGCACAGTGCAATATTTCGTCATCATGAAGAATAGGTAAATATTTTTTAATAATTTGTTGAATTTTTTCAAATTGCTTACTGTACGTCAAAACAAGTGTAGGTAAATTATCTTTTTCATTTTTATTTACATTTATATCTGAACTCTCACTTTTTGATATCTGTTTAGAGATATTTTTATTTTTAGGAGTTGAAAAGAGTAAGGCTTCTCTATTTTTCTTTTTAGTTATAGCTAGGCCTCTGGATATCATCCAGTTTGGATATGCTCTTTGTTTTAATCTATTTATAATAGTTTGAGCCTCTATTTCAAAAGCCGCTGCGGTACTGCAGTTTCTGTAGGCACGTGTGAATTCTCCCACAGGAATTGATTTTATTGTGTGTAGGGGGTGATGGCTATTTGCCCGTAGTAATGTATTTCCTGTTATTTCCTTGCGGTAGGTTTTAGTTTGTATAATCTGGTTCAGTTTTCCTGTAAGTGTTAGATCAAGAAAATTGATACTTTGCGGATGTTCCGTATATGTAAATTTTAAATTATATGTGTTATTTTCCAGATATTGCATGAAGTGTTGTATGGCAGGTACATCACCACTCCAGATAAGGAGCATATCATCGATGTACCTGCCATACCACACCACATGGTCCGCAAATGGATTTTTAATATTATATACATATGCCTCCTCCCAATAGGACATTGTTAGATTGGCCAGGGAGGGTGAGTACTTCGCACCCATTGATACACCAGATATCTGTACATAGTATATAGAGTTGAATGAAAAATAATTGTGAGACATCAGAAATTGAGTAACCTCCAGAGTATAATCTATAAAATCCTCAGAAAAATTGCTGTATTTGTGCAAATGGAATTCAAGTGCTAGCATCGCCACATGATGTGGTATTGATGGATAAAGCGACACCACATCAATGGACAACCATCTGTAGTTTTCAGCCCAGGTCATGTCATAAAAAGATTGCAGAATTGATGTGGTATCTTTAATATACCCTGGGATTCTTTTGACAAGGGGCTGTAAACTACAGTCTAGCCATTCACCCAGCCTCTCTGTTAGGGATCCAATCCCGCTGACTATGGGGCGTAGAGGGGGAGGAAATTGGCCCTTGTGGACTTTAGGGAGGGCATGCATTATGGGTGTAACTGTAAATTCTACATTTAAATAATTAAATTGTTTTTGGTTAATGTGATTATATTCCAAACCTTTTCGCAAAATCTCAAGAAATTCCCCTTTATATTTGGGTAAAGGGTCAATATCTAACTTTTGATATACTGAGAGATCAGAGAGCAATTTATTCATTTGTTCACAGTACATGTCACAATCCAGGACGACGACGGAGCCTCCCTTATCGGCCATTTTTATAACAATACGTTCATTATCTGCTAGTTCCTTGATTGCTTTTTTATATTTCATAGGCAGGTTGGTATATCCCCCCTCGTCCTGGATGTGACTATGTATTTCTTTTAGCTCCCTCTCTATGATATCTTGAAAGGTGTCCATATTGGTGGTTCTGGACATGATAGGATAGAAATCCGGATTAGTGATTTTAAATTTCTGAGCATCAACACATCTATCATATTCCAGTGATTCCCCTTGAAGATCGGTGACACATGTTAGGGCCAATTGTTCTTGGAACGATAAATGAAAATATTCATTTTCAATTCTACTTTCCGAACATGTCTGATCGATATTTCGTATGGGCTCATTCATATCCACATCACTGAAATGTCTAGTCACTGTCAGTTGTCTTATAAATCTATTTATATCTAATAAAGTAGAAAATAAATCAAAATTGACAGAAGGTACAAAATTTAAACCTAATTTGAGAACTTCAATTTGTTCAGTTGAGAGGATTGTGGCAGACAAATTTATAACATCTAATTGTGCACAGTCAGCTATCTTTGTTGGTAGCGTGTTGACCTGGTTTGGGGCGTTTTTGTGTTTACGTCCCGCCCGGCGCACTCGTTTTTTGACGATTTTGTTGCAGTATCCTCCTTTTTATTTTTATTGTTCTCCAGGTTAATATTTTTAGATTTTCTATAGTATGACAGTTTGGGTTTCGCTCCATATTCCATGATTTGCTGAGGGCTTTGTGGTAAATCCTGTGAGCCATCAGAGGTGTCAGCGGTATCCAGTTCAGAGGAAAAGCTCACTCTTGGTGATTTATTTTGGGACTTTGATTTATAATTGCGGTTATCTTGCTTTGATTTGTTTTTATTTTTATTTTTCAAAATGGATCTGGGGGTCGAGTAAAGGTTTTCCCTCCTACCCCATTCATATACTTGATCCTGTTTGTAATCATATAGATCTCTCTGGAATTTTTTGTGTTTAATATCCGTGATATATTCTTCCATATGATGTATATTATTCAGCATTTCTGTTTGCAAACTTTCAAAATCTGCCCCAGATTCAAGAGGTTTTAAAGATAATTTACAAAGTTCAATTTCATCTTGTAGTTGTAGCAGCTTTTCACTTTCACACTTTACAATGAGTGACATGAGTTGTAATGAACAATTTGAGAGTAATTGATTCCATTGGGATATAAAGTCAGCAGAATAAATCGTTGTAGGTATTTTTTTGATCCTGAGGCCTCTAGGAATCATAGATTTTTGTAGGTATTTGACCAGGGTGGTATGATCCCACCATACTCTTGTTTCCTGTAGTAATAACTTTTCCAACTCGGACATCTTGTTTTTCACATCATAGACATCTTGCATCTTTTTATCACTTTCAGAAAATACCAAATCAGCTTTGGACATGCGGTCCGGTAATAGAGAAAAGGCCATTGTGAAACAAGTTGCATAACACTTTGCGTGGGTTTAAATCCTCACAGCTATCATGCTGTGTTGCCTGATACGAAGTAGCTTTTCAACCATCAGGTGTATGGGTGAGTCACGGATTACACCAGCGGTGTGAATATGCACAAAGAAAAGTCCAGCTCACCCAATTATTCCACCACCTGCGTGCACGGAAAAGGCCGGCAAGCCCGTATATTCTTGATATGAAAGCACAATGAAATTCCAGCACTCACGATTTTGGTAGCTAAAATCTTCGTCTTTTATTCAGGCAGTAGACATATAAACAGGACATCCACCCACAAGTGCAGCAACCTTGACGCGTTTCGAACAGTAGTTCTTAGTCGTAAAAATGAGCAGTGTCTCCTCTGGCACCTTTATACCAGTCTGTACCAAAATGTAATTGCTTTTCTCCTCCACCTGAGGGGTGGGGGAGTGTAGGAGGCAGGGAACATTTTAACCTCTTGTTTTCCAGGTGAGGCACTGCTCATATGTTTCACAATAGAAAATTCATGCATCTATACAAAGTCACTGATTATTACAAAAATTTGTGTTGAAAAATAACCATTAAATAAAAACAGTGAACATATTAGATGTTATAAATTTGTCTGCCACAATCCTCTCAACTGAACAAATTGAAGTTCTCAAATTAGGTTTAAATTTTGTACCTTCTGTCAATTTTGATTTATTTTCTACTTTATTAGATATAAATAGATTTATAAGACAACTGACAGTGACTAGACATTTCAGTGATGTGGATATGAATGAGCCCATACGAAATATCGATCAGACATGTTCGGAAAGTAGAATTGAAAATGAATATTTTCATTTATCGTTCCAAGAACAATTGGCCCTAACATGTGTCACCGATCTTCAAGGGGAATCACTGGAATATGATAGATGTGTTGATGCTCAGAAATTTAAAATCACTAATCCGGATTTCTATCCTATCATGTCCAGAACCACCAATATGGACACCTTTCAAGATATCATAGAGAGGGAGCTAAAAGAAATACATAGTCACATCCAGGACGAGGGGGGATATACCAACCTGCCTATGAAATATAAAAAAGCAATCAAGGAACTAGCAGATAATGAACGTATTGTTATAAAAATGGCCGATAAGGGAGGCTCCGTCGTCGTCCTGGATTGTGACATGTACTGTGAACAAATGAATAAATTGCTCTCTGATCTCTCAGTATATCAAAAGTTAGATATTGACCCTTTACCCAAATATAAAGGGGAATTTCTTGAGATTTTGCGAAAAGGTTTGGAATATAATCACATTAACCAAAAACAATTTAATTATTTAAATGTAGAATTTACAGTTACACCTATAATGCATGCCCTCCCTAAAGTCCACAAGGGCCAATTTCCTCCCCCTCTACGCCCCATAGTCAGCGGGATTGGATCCCTAACAGAGAGGCTGGGTGAATGGCTAGACTGTAGTTTACAGCCCCTTGTCAAAAGAATCCCAGGGTATATTAAAGATACCGCATCAATTCTGCAATCTTTTTATGACATGACCTGGGCTGAAAACTACAGATGGTTGTCCATTGATGTGGTATCGCTTTATCCATCAATACCACATCATGTGGCGATGCTAGCACTTGAATTCCATTTGCACAAATACAGCAATTTTTCTGAGGATTTTATAGATTATACTCTGGAGGTTACTCAATTTCTGATGTCTCACAATTATTTTTCATTCAACTCTATATACTATGTACAGATATCTGGTGTATCAATGGGTGCGAAGTACTCACCCTCCCTGGCCAATCTAACAATGTCCTATTGGGAGGAGGCATATGTATATAATATTAAAAATCCATTTGCGGACCATGTGGTGTGGTATGGCAGGTACATCGATGATATGCTCCTTATCTGGAGTGGTGATGTACCTGCCATACAACACTTCATGCAATATCTGGAAAATAACACATATAATTTAAAATTTACATATACGGAACATCCGCAAAGTATCAATTTTCTTGATCTAACACTTACAGGAAAACTGAACCAGATTATACAAACTAAAACCTACCGCAAGGAAATAACAGGAAATACATTACTACGGGCAAATAGCCATCACCCCCTACACACAATAAAATCAATTCCTGTGGGAGAATTCACACGTGCCTACAGAAACTGCAGTACCGCAGCGGCTTTTGAAATAGAGGCTCAAACTATTATAAATAGATTAAAACAAAGAGCATATCCAAACTGGATGATATCCAGAGGCCTAGCTATAACTAAAAAGAAAAATAGAGAAGCCTTACTCTTTTCAACTCCTAAAAATAAAAATATCTCTAAACAGATATCAAAAAGTGAGAGTTCAGATATAAATGTAAATAAAAATGAAAAAGATAATTTACCTACACTTGTTTTGACGTACAGTAAGCAATTTGAAAAAATTCAACAAATTATTAAAAAATATTTACCTATTCTTCATGATGACGAAATATTGCACTGTGCGCTAAAACAAGGTTGTAGAATTGTGTCAAGACGGCCAAGAACTATAGGGAATGATTTATCACCCTCCATGTATATACATCGAAATAAATATAAACGGGATCCCTGGCTTATATACAAGGGTTTCACTAAATGCGGAAGTTTGCGCTGCCGTACTTGTACATACGCAGTAAATACCAAAACTTTTCACGATGCGAATAATTCACACATATATCCAATCAAATCTTATATTAATTGTAATTCTATGGGGGTGGTATATATCATAAAATGTATAGCCTGTGACATGTTATATGTGGGATGTACCACTAGAAAATTTAAGGTCCGAATTCTGGAGCACCTCAACTACATAAAAAATCTGCATAGTGTGAACACATCCAATGCGGCTAAACATTTTATTAGTAAACACGAAAGCCAGGTGCGCAATTTCAAAGCCTTTGCAATTGAACAGGTGAAATTACCTAACAGAGGAGGAGATTTTAAACGTTTAGTGAGACTCAGAGAGGCTTTTTGGATTTTTAAGTTGAATACCAGACATCTAAATGGCCTCAATAAGAAAAATGAACTTATGTATTTCTACTAACTCATGACTTTCCTGTTTTTTCACATTTCCTTTCATCATAGCTATGTATGCATGCATTTTTTCAATTTAATCAAGAGCAGTAATGGAGAAAAGGGATCCATGCCAGAATTAGCAACACAGCACTAATATATGTGGATCCATACAAATAAGTTGGCTATATATAACCAATATGGTGTTCTGATGCTATCCTGACAATTGACATTCTTTGACAATTTTAATATGTTCACTGTTTTTATTTAATGGTTATTTTTCAACACAAATTTTTGTAATAATCAGTGACTTTGTATAGATGCATGAATTTTCTATTGTGAAACATATGAGCAGTGCCTCACCTGGAAAACAAGAGGTTAAAATGTTCCCTGCCTCCTACACTCCCCCACCCCTCAGGTGGAGGAGAAAAGCAATTACATTTTGGTACAGACTGGTATAAAGGTGCCAGAGGAGACACTGCTCATTTTTACGACTAAGAACTACTGTTCGAAACGCGTCAAGGTTGCTGCACTTGTGGGTGGATGTCCTGTTTATATGTCTACTGCCTGAATAAAAGACGAAGATTTTAGCTACCAAAATCGTGAGTGCTGGAATTTCATCCGTTCAGGGCTCTCACAAGCGGTCCAAAACAGATCAGTTTTGCCCTAAGGCATTCTGAATGGAAAAGGATCCAAACAGATCCGTCCTGGCACACAATGTAAGTCAATGGGGACGGATCCGTTTTCTCTGACACAATCTGGCACAATAGAAAACGCATCCCTCCCCCATTGACTTTTAATGGTGTTCAAGACATAATACAACCGGATCCGTTCATGACAGATGCATGCGGTTGTATTATTGTAACGGAAGGGTTTTTGCAGATCCATGACGGATCCGCAAAAAACGCTAGTGTGAAAGTAGCCTAACTACAAAAAAGTTGTATCGTTGTAATATTACTGACCTGGAGAATGATAGTAACAGGTCAATTTTACCGCATAAAAAAAAAACTGTGTAAGAATTGCATTTTTTCCCAATTCCACCCCATTTGGAATTTTATTCCAGCTTCCCACTACATTGTATACAAACGTAAATGGTGTCATTAGAAAGTACACCAAGTGCAAAAAATAAGCCCTCATAAGGCTATGTGAATGAAATAATAGAAACGTTAGGACTCTGGGAAGGCAGGGAGTGAAAAATAAAAATGCAAAAATGGAAAATCGCAATGTCCTCTAGGGGTGAAGGATGCACCGCAAAAAAAACCACAAAAAACTGATTACATTGCCTTTAGCTTATGACTCCTAAATATAACAGACAAGTGGCACAAATTCTAAAAGAAACTGAATTATAATGTCCAGACGGTATAACGATAAATTACCCATCGTTGGTATTTCAGGAAATAGGCTGTACAGGTATAATTCATCGGCCAGTAATTGGCATAGAGACCGAGCGCACACTGTTGGTGTAAAGAGAAATAGTTGTCAATGAAAGCACAAGTGAATCACTGTAGAGATGCCAGCTGGTAAAAGTGAACGCGGAGGAGGTTGCTGACATCACTCCACCGCTTATCTGTGTAGAGGGAGTTGGCATTTCAAGTGACTGTAGTGTAGTTAGTGCAGAGGACATGGCTAATGTTAATTTTATTTACTCATACGTGGCATACACGTGTTCTCAGCGTCTCCACAGGAAAGGAGCGAGCTCTCACTCAGGAATGCAGATGTCTGTGCAGATATGCCAAAATGATCTGGTTGTGTGAAGAAACTCTTGTTGGGATCTTTAGTGCCACATCTTGCTTTTATGAAACTCAAAGGAAAGCGGCCATGTGTAGGATGGTTCCTAAGGCCTCATGCACACGACCGTTGTTTCATTCCGTGTCCGTTGTTCAGTTTTTCTGCGGACCCATTGACTTTCAATGAGTCCTTTGAAAATTCGGCTAATGTACCGTTTGTCATCCACGTCCGCGATCCGTGGTTCCAGTCGTCCCAAAAATATAACCTGTCCTATTTTTTTCACGGAAAACTCAAGTCAAGTCAATGGGACCGTGAAAAAAATGTGGAGGCACACAAGATTGTCATCCGCGTCCGTTTTTTTCCTATCATTTGCATGGCAAACTTGACTTAGACTTTTTTTTACTTTCCTTCATGTCTGGTGATCCTCCAAAAATAAAGGAAGACACATGGAAACAAAAACGGAAACGGATCACGGAACAACGGAACCCCATTTTGCGGAACAGAACACAACGACGGTCGTGGGCATGAGGCCCTGCTGAAATGGAGAATGATTCTGAGCAAAAATGACCACATGTAAATAAATCTATGGAACAGAACTCAAATGCATATTTACAGTGGTAATGGTGCAGTAGTATAGAGTATCTGCTAAACGTGTTTTGGAGCCCCTGTCGCCTTCCTCAGTAGCATATAGATTAAATCTATATGTAAATCGGCATTTGTGTCCAGTACCATTGACTTATTTACACATGATCATTATTGCTCAGAATCATCCTTTATTTCATTAAAGGGAACCTGTCGCCTTGTAAAGGCAGAGTAATCTGGCAGCAGCATGTTACAGAGCAGGAGAAGCGGAGAAGATTGATATATAGTTTTATGGGAAAAGATTCAGTATAACTTGTATTTTAGTAATTTAAATTCCTGCTCATTCTGGGCTTTAAGTCAAAAAGGAGGTCCTATCAGTGATTGACAGCCGGCTCTCTATGAGGAGGCGGTCCCATCAGTGATTGACAGTCTGCTCTCTATGAGGAGGCGGTCCCATCAGTGATTGACAGTCTGCTCTCTATGAGGAGGCGGTCCCATCAGTGATTGACAGCCTGCCCTCTATGAGGAGGCGGTCCCATCAGTGATTGACAGCCTGCCCTCTATGAGGAGGCGGTCCCATCAGTGATTGACAGCCTACCCTCTATGAGGAGGCGGTCCCATCAGTGATTGACAGCCTGCCCTCTATGAGGAGGCGGTCCCATCAGTGATTGACAGCCTGCCCTCTATGAGGAGGCGGTCCCATCAGTGATTGACAGCCTGCCCTCTATGAGGAGGCGGTCCCATCAGTGACTGACAGCCTTCCCTCTATGAGGAGGCGGTCCCATCAGTGATTGACAGCCTGCCCTCTATGAGGAGGCGGTCCCATCAGTGATTGACAGCCTGCCCTCTATGAGGAGACGGTCCCATCAGTGACTGACAGCCTTCCCTCTATGAGGAGGCAGTCCTATCAGTGATTGACAGCCTGCCCTCTATGAGGAGGAGGTCCTATCAGTGACTAAAAGCCTTCCCTCTCTGAGGAGGAGGTCCTATCAGTGATTAAGAGCCTTCCCTTTATGAGGAGGCGGTCCTATCAGTGACTGACAGCCTTCCCTCTATGAGGAGGAGGTCCTATCAGTGACTGAAAGCCTTCCCTCTATGAGGAGGCGGTCCTATCAGTGATTGACAGCCTTCCCTCTATGAGGAGACAGTCCTATCAGTGATTGACAGCCTTCCCTCTATGAGGAGATGATCCTATCAGTGATTGACAGCCTTCCCTCTATGAGGAGGCGGCCCCATCAGTGACTGACAGCCTTCCTTCTATGAGGAGGAGGTCCCATCAGTGATTGACAGCCTTCCCTCTATGAGGAGGCGGACCTATCAGTGACCTGAAGGACCTGCGCTTAGAGTGTCGTCACCGCGCTCTCCCAGCATGAGAGCGTGGTAACATCATTACGCTGAGCTTAGGTCCTTCAGTCAAGAGAGGAGTGACTGCCACAAGTGGCTGAGGTGAGTAATTTTTTTTAACCCCTAAAAGGCCATATTGTTCTATTGTACCCATTTTTAACGGCCGTTAGACGGGTGCACTCTTTCTAAGCGGCCGTTAAAAATGCTCCCATTGATTTCACTGGGGTCCATCCAATTTATTGACAGCCGCTATTTAAAAAAACGGCCATGTGAACAGCCCCATATAATTTCATTGGTGATAAAAATTAGAGATGAGCGAATTTCATATTTTGAAATTCGTTTGCGCTTCGTTTTGTGGTATTTAGTGAATTGCGTTATGGATTTTCTGCTACCACGACCATAACGCAATTCCATAACGGAATGCCTTTAGAGGCATTCCGTTATTCATTCCTTAATAATAGAAGTCTATGGGCTACATCGTTCCGTTTCCATTATGCAGAAGAGGACTCCAGCATAACGGAAATGGGACGGATCCGTTATGCAGCCCATAAACTTCTATTATGACGGTATGGATAACGGAATGCCTCTGAAGGCATTCCATTATGCATTCCGTCATGGAATTGCGTTATCGTCCATGGTAACAGAATCCATAACACAATTCACTAAATACCACAAAACGAACCGCAAACTAATTTCAAAATATGAAATTCGCTCATCTCTAATTTTTAGCACCAATGAAATTATATGGGGCTGTTCACATGGCCGTTTTTTTTTAAATAGCGGCCGTCAATACTAAAAATGCAATCCATTCTGGAATAAAATTAACCATATCACCGCATTCAGACATCTTATAAAGGCCAATAAACTTTAAAAATTTCTCCTTACCCTATCTTCCATTATTCCCATAAGCTCCCTACCAGTATGTCTTTGGGGTGTGGAGAGAACCCGGAGGAAACCCATGCAAACACAGCGAGAACATACAAACTCCATGCAGATATTGTCCTTGGTTGGATTTGAACCTAGGTCCCCAGTGCTGCAAGACACCAGTACTAACCACTGTTTCCATTGTTACAACCACCCTGCAATCCAGCAGTGGTGGCTGTGCTGGCACACTATAGAAAAAAGCACCTTTTTCCTATAGTGTGCAAGCACGGCCACCACTGATCTTTGCAGGGTGGTCATAACCATGCAAATGAGCAGTGTATTGTGTGACGGAAAAATGAATCCAGCCAGGAAAGAGGCAATATGGACAATCACAATACATTAGTAAGTGCCTTGTATTAACTTTCTCTACATGATAAAGGCCATTCGCTGAAGTGAGACAACCCCTTTAAAGGGAACCTGTAACCTGAATTTTGTCTATAGAGCTGCGGACATGTGCTGCTAGATCGCCGCTAGCACATCCGCAATACCCAGTCCCCATAACTCTGAGTGCTTTTATTTAGGCAAAAAAATGAATTTATATATGTAAATGAGGCAAGTAAGGAACCCAAGGGGCTGTTACTAACGTTTCTGGAGCCCTGCCACGCTCACTGAGAAGGAGCCCAGCACCGCCCTGCATCCTCCGAATCTCCTCCGTGCTCCCCGAGGTCACCAAGTTAGAGCGCCGTAATCTTGTGCATGCGTGAGTACGTGGCATGTCAGTGTCAGCATAGTGTTCCTTCCCTGTGCTGGCATCAGCCTCAGGGAACGAACTGCGCATGCGCTAGCTGCAAGATTACGGTGCTCTAACTTTGTGACATCTGGGCTAAAGGAGGAGATTCGGAGTATGCGGGCGGTGCTGGGCTCATTCACATTGGGCGTGGCTGGGCTCCAGAAACATTAGTAACAGCCTCTTGGGCTCCTTACTTGCCTCATTTACATATATAAAAAAACATCTTTTTGCCTAAATAAAAGCACTCAGAGCTATGGGGAATGTATATTGCGGACGTGCTAGTGGCCATCTAGCAGCACATGTCCGCAGCTCTATAGGCAAAATCCAGGTAACAGAATCCCTTTAAGGATTTCCTGGCTAATTTTTGCACTTTTGAGCAGTTTTTCCGCAATGCTATCAGTTGGAATAGAATCTTTATTAGGTGTATTATTAGATGTTTTACACTTTGCCAGTCCTCTAGTTATTTTAGGCGTCACCAGGCTACACTCCAAATGGTGATTACTACATGTACCTACAGGGGTTACAAATGAACTGTTCTCAATCATAACAGTCCATTAGAAGCATATAACAGTGAAGCCTCTCGAATATGTATATTCTGCACAATGCACCACTCTCTCTGTATGGACAGCCATAGAGGACAGGCTGTCAGTCACTGATAGGAATCCCTGCCCAGAATGAGCAGGGATTTACTGTAAATGACTGATTCCACTTTTTCCACAAACCTATATAATCAATCTGCTCAGCTCCTCCTGCTCTATAACCTGCTGCCTGCAGATTAAACAGCATGTTCAACATGACACGTTCCATCCTACATATGGCTACTTTCCTATGAGTTCCATAAAAGCAAGATGTGGCAGCAAGAGTTTATTCGCACAACCGGATCATTTCAGCATATCTGCACAGACATCTGCATTCCTGAGTGAGCGCTCACTCCTTTCCTGTGGAAACGCTGAGAACACGTGTATGCCATGCGTGCCAGCTGGTGAGTAAATAAAATTAATATTAATTAGTGCTCTGCACTTACTACCCTACAGTCACTTGAAATTCCAACTCCCTCTACACAGATAAGCGGTGGAGTGATGTCAGCAACCTCCTCCGAGTTCACTTTTACCAGTTGGCATCTCTACAGTGATTCACTTGTGCCTTCAATAGCAACTATTTCTCTTTACACCAACAGTGTGCGCTCAATGAATTATACTTGTCTTAGGGCTCAAGCCCACGAACGTAAGGGCTCCGTGCCTGTGCTGCGGACCGCATACGGTGGTTCCGCAATACACGGGTCACCAGCCGTGTGCATTCCGCATCACTGATGCGGACCCATTCACTTGAATGGGTCCGCAAATCCGGAGATGCGCTGCGGAAGCACGGATCAGAACCCCACGGAAGCACTACGGAAAAAAATGCAGATCAGATGCGGACCAAAAACACAGTCATGTGAATGGGGCCTAAAAGGACCATTATTACATACATTGGGTTATACTCACCTGTGGCACTGCAATGAGTTAGGCACTGGCCTTAAACCTGCAACCAGTCAATATTTTATTGTAAAGATATCTATTTTTTATCATTCTCCATTTAGATCAGGAAATGAATTCCTGAAGCGGTTAGCCACTCTGTCTGGAGGGAGATACCATTCTCGACATGGGGATATGGATGGACACTACGTTGCACACAGGATGCTGACTGAAGGCTTCACCGATGAAGATGTATGTATTGTTTTGTTCTGATCTGTCCAAATGCATTAGACAGCTATTGGCCGATTGCTTGGTGATCCAAATAGTCATACAGTCCTGATCAAAAGTTTAAGACCACTTAAGAATTGCAAAAAATCCTATTTAGCACGGCTGGATCTTAACAAGGTTCCAAGTAGAGCTTCAACATGCAACAAGAAGTGAGACAAAACATTTTTTGAGCATTCAATTAATTGAAAATAACGATTAAACTGAAACAGGCTGTTTTTTAGCTGATCAAAAGTTTAGGACCACATGCCTTTAAAAGGCCAAATCTGTGCAAAGATGTGGATTCATTGTCATTGTCTGTCAGGTAGTCACACGTTGTGATGGCAAATGCAAAAAAAACTCTCCCTTTTTGGACGTGGTCGGGTTGTTGAACTGCATAAGCAGGGTCTCTCGCAGCGCGCCATCTCTGCTGAGGTGGGACGCAGTAAGACAGTCTTTTGGAATTTCTTAAATGATCCTGAGGGTTATGGAACAAAAAAGTCAAGTGGAAGACCCAAAAGAAATTCACCAGCACTGAGCCGGAGGATCCAATTGGCTGTCCGTCAAGACACTGGACGATCCTCGACCCAAATTAAGGCCCTTACTGATGCTGACTGCAGCCCCATAACCATCAGACAACATCTGAGACTGAAGGGCTTCAAAAGCAAAAAACTTCTTCAAAGACCTCGCCTCCTTGAACGCCACAGAACTGCTCGTTTGGACTTTGCAAGAGAGCACCAAACATGGGACATTCAAAGGTGGAAGAAAGTTTTATTCTCTGATGAGAATTTTTTTTACCTTGATGGTCCTGATGGTTTCCAACATTACTGGCATGACAAGTAGATCCCACCTGAGATGTTTTCTACGCGCCACAGTGGAGGGGGCGCCATAATAGTCTGGGGTGCTTTTTCCTTCAGTGGAACAATGGAGCTTCAGGAAGTGCAGGGGTGTCAAACGGCCGCTGGCTATGTCCAGATGTTGCAGAGAGCATTCCTCATGACTGAGGGCCCTCGTCTGTGTGGTAACGACTGGGTTTTTCAACAGGACAATGCTACAGTACACAATGCCCGCAGGACAAGGGACTTCTTCCAGGATAAGAACATAACTCTTTTGGCCCATCCTGCGTGTTCCCCTGATCTAAATCCAATTGAGAACCTTTGGGGATGGATGGCAAGGGAAGTTTGCAAAAATGGACAACCGTTCCAGACATTAGATGGCCTTCGTGCGGCCGTCTTCACCACTTGGAGAAATGTTCCCACTCACCTCATGGAAACACTTGCATCAAGCATGCCGAAACAAATTTTTGAAGTGATCAACAATAACGGCGGAGCTACTCATTACTAAGTTCATGTTTGGAAGTTGGATTTCTGTTTTGGGGAGGTTTAGGGGTTCTTTGGAGGTGTGGTCCTAAACTTTTGATCAGCTGAAAAACAGCCTGTTTCAGTTTATTCGTTGTTTTCATTAAATTGAATGCTCAAAAAATGTTTTGTCTAACTCCCATTTCTTCTTGTTGCATGTTGAAGCTCTACTTGGAACCTTGTTAAGATCCAGCCAGGCTAAATATGATTTTTTATCAGGACTGTATTTATGTGTAGTTGAGGGGAGAAACATAAGCTGAGTGGACTTGCAGCTGGATCTCTATCCTACCCAAATCCCTCATAAATGTATACAACCAGCTTATAGGACTCCTCAGTCCTACTTATCTCCTCAGCAGATTTGTACCTTTGACACTGGCTGACCTGTTACATGTGCACTTGGCAGCTGAAGCCTTCTCTGTTGGTCCCATGTTCATATGTGCCCGCATTACTGAGAAAAATTAAAGGGTTTCTACCACTTCGGTTTCACATATTTAGCTGTCAGACACTAGCGATCCGCTAGTGTCTGCTCTGCCCAACCATCCTAATATAATTGCTTTTGGGGCAGCTGTTTTGCTAAAAAAAGAACTTTTATTAATATGCTAATGAGCCTCTAGGTGCTATGGGGGCGTCATTAGCACCTAGAGGCTCCGTCTACCTTCAGAAACTGCCGCCGCCCAGCGCGTCCCTCCAGCCCGCCCATCTCCTCCTGAATGCGATCCTCCTTGTGAGCGTATGTATTCTGCGCATGCGCAGTGAATGTCTGACCGCTTCCTTGCTCAGACATCTCCACTGCGCCTGCGCGATGACGCCATAGTGCTCCGAGGAACAGGCGCAGTGGAGATGTCTGAGCAGGGAAGCTGTCAGACATTCACTGCGCATGCGCAGAATACATACGCTCACAAGGAGGATCGCATTCAGGAGGAGATGGGCGGGCTGGAGGGACGCGCTGGGCGGCGGCAGTTTCTGAAGGTAGACGGAGCCTCTAGGTGCTAATGACGCCCCCATAGCACCTAGAGGCTCATTAGCATATTAATAAAAGTTCTTTTTTTAGCAAAACAGCTGCCCCAAAAGCAATTATATTAGGATGGTTGGGCAGAGCAGACACTAGCGGATCGCTAGTGTCTGACAGCTAAATATGTGAAACCGAAGTGGTAGAAACCCTTTAAGTTATTATATGTAAATGAGCTCTCTCTGTAACTGCCTAGCATTGGTTAATCAAAGTTTAGACGATGTGGCAGTTGCAGAGAAAACAGAGCCTCTAGGAGTAATGGCACACCCTCGTTGCTCCAAGAGGCTCATTTGCATATATGCAACATGGGACCAACATAGATGCCTTCAGCTGCCAAGCGTGTGTCTTTTCTTCATATAACTGACTGCCAGGGGTGCCATGTGTCGGACCCCCGCCGGTTTGATATTGATGACCTTTCCTGAAGGATAGGTCATCAATATTAAAAGCCTGGAGAACCCTTTTAAGCTTTAGCTTGATATAAATCGAGGAGAGCAGTGAATGGGGAGATCTCTGGATCCATGTGAGGTACAGGGCTGGTTCTAGCTTTGTTAGAAAGAGATTGTCATGATTTTCATTTTGTACATGAGTCATGTGATAACCCCTTTAAGGTATACGCATGACATATACATTAAATGGATCCTTCAGAGTCAGACACATGCCATAGAGCAGCATCCATCACTGTGGAGTCCCATTGTAACAAGATTATTTACTGGACTCCCTGGGATGGAAAAGTGCAACGTACAATGTTTTTAACATCTTTTTCTTATATATGTTAGAGATGGGACAAAAACATGATATGAACAGAGCCTAAAACCAGCAGAATAGAATTTGTATATGATAATACAATGTGATTTTTATCTTTAACCGTTAAATTATAGGATCCAGTCCTCCCTGTGTTTGAAGGAGATGATTTAAAACGACTTGCAAAAGAAATAGACACAGCTCGCCACTTTGTCACCCAAGCCAGATCTTTCCAGTATGTATTTCATTCACATTGATATATCTCTTTCAGTGATGACACTTGTGGTTATAAAATATTAACAGTAACAAGAGATTACTTTGTACCTTCACTTAATGCTGTGGTATATAGATAGAAATATTCTGGATATATCTACATTTATCTGCCTCTCAGTCTTTGATCAAACAGTTATATTTAGGCAATGTGCTGTAAAAACAACAACAAACATAGGGTGAGTATGTTCTCAAATTGGTTACTGTTTCCAAATGTTTCCTTATTAGGGTGTGCTATGTATAAGCACAACACTACAGTGATCCCTCAAGATACAATGGCCTCAGGATACAATATTTTCAACATACAATAGTCTTTTCTGACCCATCGTAAGTTGAAACTAGACTCAACATACAATGCCTCCGACTTGGATCCAACCAATTAACGGCACTTCTCTGGTAAAATAGCTGGATTAGTTACTAGTTAGCAGCTATTCCTGGCTGTTCTATGTAAGGACTTGTTTTATTTGTCTTAGTTATCTGCTTATCTTTCTTAAATCTTCATCTTCTCTTATCTTGGATGACATGTTGGGGCTTTGGAACCAATTACTTAACAACACAATGGTCGTCCTGGAACCAATTAATATTGTATCTTGAGGGTGTATTGTAGGTGTTTAAATGTAATAGTTTTGGTGATTTGGATATTCAGCCGCAGATAGATCTCCCCACAGGAAATGCCCTTCTTCCAGGAGGATAATTTATAATATTGTATTGGTATTACTGCATGGCGCAAAAATCCTCATGGCTTAAAGCGTATAGGAATCTTGCTTTCTCGTGCATGGCATTGGGGGACACAGCATCATGGGTATATTGCCCAGCTGCCACTAGAAGGCTGACACTAGAAACAAAAAAAGTGTTGGCTCCACCCAGGTGGGCTATACCCCTCTGCCAGAGCCAAGAGAGATCAGTCTTGTTCTAGTGTCCGTAGGAGGCAGACATGACCTGCTATCTTTTTTTCGCAGGTCATCCTGCTAATTTTTTATTTTATTTTTTCTTATTTTTTTCTCTGCAGGTTTTGGCCTGCTGCAGGGGTGGCTCCATCGTGTTCCACTTTAGTTGCCCCCCTGCGGGCGCATACTCAAGTACCTGGCAGCCACCCAGTCCCCACTTAAAGCTGCTTCCGCAGTGGAACTCCGGTAGTCCCACGGTCCCCGTGTTGAGTCTGCCGAAGGGGTGGTCACTGCTGCTCCTGAAGACTTTGGAAGGTAAGTAGGGATCCATCCGTTGCGGGGGCCCTGTGATTTCCCCCATCACCCCCTCCCTCCTTCCATCTCTTGGCTTGTAATTCAGGGGTTAGAGCGCTGGACTTGTAAGCCAGGCATCATGAGTTCAAATCTACCTGGTTCCTTCACAATTTTACTGCAGGCTCTCTCATTCCTTCTCCCCCCCCCCATGGAGCGGGGTTACTGCATGGATCATACCTCCGTTTTGGGGCCACTCCGGAGGTAATTTTCGCTGCTCCGTTTTTCTGGGCACTCATTCCCCTCAGCACTGTGTCCCTCCCGCCCCACGCCTGCTTCCCGGCAGCTCCTTCCCACCTTAGCCCCCGGCTTTTTCGGCTTACTAGGCCGCTGGTCACGTGGGGCGGAGCTTTCTCTCCGCCCACTCCTGGGTTCCCGGGCTCTCTCATTCACCCTCCCCTCCGTGGGTGGAGCCCTGCGAGGCGTTTTTTTTTTTTTACTCCAATCCTGTTTCTGCGCGGGCTTCTGCCGGTCACGGAGGGCGTTCCCTTCTCTCTGCCGGCTCCTTCCTCTCCTGCACCCGCTCGCCATCTTGCTGCTCCTCTCCTGCGCTGCGGTTTTCTCCATCTTGGACACAGCACCATTTGGATCTGGTAGGCAGCCTTTTGGCTGACTTTTTTCCTTGAAGGCTCCATTCTAAGCCCTCATGTCTTCCCCCTGCTGGGATTTCTACTCATTATGCCTGTTCTCTGTGTAATAAGAAGTTCCCATGCGGCCAGTCTAACTCTCTCTGCGCACAGTGCCTCGACCCCAGACCCGCCAAGGCTGCCCCTGCGGTCCCCTCCGGGTCGGTTCTTCCGGAATGGGCTGCTACCCTGTCCCAAGCCATAGGGAACCTTGCCAGCCTTTGCCAATCCTTGGCGCAGTCTCTGGACCGTCTGCCTGCTCAAATTGCGGCCGCCCCTAGCAGGGACTCCCCCGCTGAGCACGTCCGTTCTCGCTCTGGCACGCGATCCCGCAAGCGACCTCGTAGGGTCTCGGCCGGGTCCCACTCTTCCTCGGACCATTCCCCGGATAAGTCTGAGACGGGCGAGATTTCTTCTTCTGCCGCTTGCGCTGCTCCTGGGGACTCCTCCGCTTCTGATTCTGAATCAGAGCGGTGCTCGGCGATGTCTGCGGCCATACAGGATCTCATTAAAGCCATCCGGGACGCGCTCCATGTGCAGGACGATCCTTCTTCCTCCTCCCAGGAGTCGGTGTCCTTCCGCCGTTCCAGACGTTCCGCTGTGGTTTTCCCTAATCACGCTCATCTTGACGCACTTTTGGCTAAGGAGTGGCGTCACCCTGATCGGCGCCTTCACCTCGGATGTCCCTTATACTTTTTCTGAGGAATCCGTCAACCTCTGGACGGTTCCTCCTCAGGTAGATCCTGAGGTGGCTCATCTGGCGAAGGCCACTACCCTTCCCCTGGCTGACGCGGCTTCCTTGTCGGATCCCGCTGATAAACGGGTAGACTCTTTGGCCAAGTCCATGCTGCTTCCTGGGTGGCCAATGCCTGCGCGATCTGGGCAAAACAGCTCATCCGAACCTTACCTCCAGACTCGGTCCAGGGGGAACTGGCAGCGCTTGCCTCTCAGATCTACCAAGCCTCCAAGTTTCTTTGTGATGCCTCTATGGAATCCGCTTGCCGCTCCGGCCGTGCGGCCACTAACTCTGTGGCCATACGCCGCACCATCTGGCTTCGTTCTTGGGCGGCGGATTCTGCCTCCAAGAAGGCTCTAATTTCCCTTCCCTTCCTCGGTGGGAAGCTTTTTGGGAAGTGTTTGGAGGAGCTCATCTCTGAGGCCACTGGCGGTAAGAGTTCCCTTCTCCCCCAGAACCAGCCTTGCCGCCGTCGCTTTCCTGGGTCATCCTCTCAGGTACAGACCTTTCGTTCCTTTTGGGACCCTTCCGCCCGACCAGACAAGAAGTCCACTAGGCCTTCCTTTAAGGCCAAGCCCTCCTGGCATGCCAAGCCCAAACCTGCTCGCCCCCAGTCCACTAAGCCACCTTCCGCATGACTCGGCCCCGGTCAAGGTGGGGGGGGGGGGTGCTTGCTCGTCTTTCAGAATATCAGGCAAGCAAGTGTGGAGGACGCTTGGGTTCTGGAGGTGGTCTCCTCCGGATACAAGATCGAATTTTCCGGTCTTCCGTCGGGACGGTTCTTCCTGACGTCGCCCCCAAATTCCACCGCCTGGGCAGATGAGTTTTTTCGGGCCATTCGTTCCCTTCGCTCTCTAGGGGTCATCGTTCCGGAATCAAAACGCTTTCAGGGGTTCTACTCGAACCTGTTTACGGTTCCCAAGAAGGACGGTTCGCTCCGCCCAATCCTGGACCTGAAGGCGCTCAATCACTTTGTTCGTGTCCGTCATTTTCACATGGAATCCCTGCGGTCGGTGATCGCCTCCTTGGAGGCGGACGAGTTCCTGTCGTCCATAGACATTCAGGACGCTTATCTACACGTCCCCATTGCCCTCTCCCATCAAAAGTTCCTTCGCTTCTCGGTAGGTTCTCTTCATTTTCAGTTCGTCACCCTGGCCTCTGCCCCGAGGGTTTTCACAAAGTCACAAAGGCGCTACCGCCTCTCGTGGCCCTTCTCCGTGCCAGGGGGGTCGCATTGGTGCCTTACCTGGACGACATTCTGATCCGGGCTCCGTCATTGGAGGACAACCTGTCCAGCCTACGCATCACCCTCTCGGCTCTTGCCCAAATCGGGTGGCTCATCAACCACTCCAAGTCCTCTCTCGTCCCATGCCGGAGGATGCCCTTTCTGGGCACGATCTTCGATACTCGCCTCGGGCGGGTGCTCCTTTCCCCAGAGAATATTGCCTCTCTTCAGGCGGGGGTGACTCGTCTCCGCGACCCGTCCCCCTTGACCATCAGGATGTGTATGCGCGTCCTGGGCAGGACGCGAGACCTTCAATTGTTCATCCTATCCAGGTGGGACAAGTCCCCGGCAGGCCTCGAGAGCTGGACCAGTCTCCCTCCCGAGCTTTGCCAGGATCTCTCCTGGTGGCTGAATCCTCGGACGGTGTCCCTGGGCCGGTCTTTCCTTCCCCACAGTTGGCGGGTGATCACCACGGATGCCAGCCTCTCGGGTTGGGGGGCAGTCTTCGAGTCCCTCACTATCCAGGGTCTTTGGTCTGTTCAGGAATCCTCCCTGCAGATCAACGTTCTCGAACTCAGGGCAATTTTCCTGGCACTGCCTCACTGGACTCCCGTCTCCGCAGTCTCACGATCCGGGTTCAGACGGACAATTCCACCGCCGTGGCCTATCTGAACCATTGGGGAACTCTAGACGTGGATCTCTTTGCGTCATGCCTCAACCGCAGGCTCCCGTGCTATGTTCCGCGGTCCAGGGACCCTCAGGCTCTCGCGGTCGACGCCCTAGTTCTGCCTTGGTCTCAGTTCGACCATCTGTATCTTTTTTTCCCCCCATTCCTCTGCTTCCCCGAGTGCTCAAGCGTCTCAAGGCAGCCAGAGTTCCGGCAATCCTGGTGGCTCCGGATTGGCCCCGCAGGCGTGGTACGCGGATCTGGTGTTTCTGCTCGCCCTGGCGACTTCCTCCACGCCACGATCTCCTTTCCCAGGGCCCTCTGTTCCACCCGCATTTACCTCAGCTTCGTTTGACGGCGTGGCTGTTGAGACCGTGGTCCTGTAGTCCCGTGGTCTCTCGGACTCGGTCACCTGGCGATGCTTCACGCTCGCAAGCCCCAGTCGGCCCGCATTTACTATCGGACCTGGAGAGCGTAATTTGCCTGGTGCGAATCTGGTCGTTTTCGCCCTCTCCGTTTCTCCGTCCTAACATTATGGCTTTCCTTCAGGCCGAATTTGATAAGGGTCTTCGCCTGGCTACTCTCAGGGGGCAGATTTCGGCCCTCTCGGTCCTCTTCCAGCATCCTGTGGCCTCGCGGGCCCAGGTTAGGACTTTTCTCCAGGGTGTTGCTCGCCGAGCCCCTCTTTTTCGCTTTCCGGTGGAGCCATGGGACCTGAATCGCGTCCTGGACGCCCTTCAGTCATCGCCCTTCGAGCCCTTGGCAGAGATCTTCCTGTCGTTTGTCTCGTTTAAGGTGGCCTCTCTTCCTCATGGCTGTCACATCCATCCGCCGGGTTTCCGAACTTGCGGCTCTTTCTTGCCGTTCGCCTTTCCTGGTGTTCCATCAGGACAAGGTGGTTTTGCGTCCTGTTCCCTCCTTTCTACCGAAGGTGGTTTCCTCGTTTCATATTAATGAGGAAGTCGTCCTTCCTTCCTTCTGCCCCAATCCTTCTCACTCTAGGGAGAAATCCCTCCATTGCCTGGATGTGGTTCGAACTCTTCGCCTGTATCTTTGCCTCACGGAAACCTTCTGTCGTTTGGACTCTGTTTTTGTGGTCCCGGCAGGCCCTCGTAAAGGTTTGCCTGCCTCCAAGGCCACCATTTCTCGCTGGGTTCGGTCTGCCGTCAAGGAGGCCTATGTCGCGAAGGGCCGGGCTCCCCCTTCTAGGTTGACTGCACATTCGACTAGGGCGATTGGGGCTTCTTGGGCGGTGCGTCATCAGGCATCAGCTTCCCAGGTCTGCCGGGCCGCCCCCATGGCATCCGTTCACACTTTTTCTAAGTTATACCATATTCATTCCTTGGCTTCTGCTGATGCCAGTCTGGGACGCAAGGTTCTGCAAGCAGCTGTGCTTTAGATTGGTGGCATGGCGCTTTTTTCTTCCCTCCCTCAGGGACTGCTTTTGGACGTCCCATGGTGCTCTGTCCCCCAATGCCATGCACGAGAAAATTTGATTTTTTGTACTCACCGTAAAATCCTTTTCTCGTAGTAGGCATTGGGGGACACAGATCCCCCCCCTTCTTGAGTTTCTTCTTGTTTGAGGTCCCGGTTTTTGCCTAGTTTGGTTGTCGGGTCTCCCCGGTTGAAGACTTGTTGGCTTTCAGTTTTTATGTTCAGGTGTGATGTTCCTACTGCTTCCGTACCGACTGATCTCTCTCGGCTCTGGCAGAGGGGTATAGCCCACCTGGGTGGAGCCAACACTTTTTTTTTGTTTCTAGTGTCAGCCTCCTAGTGGCAGCTGGGCATATACCCATGGGGCTGTGTCCCCCAATGCCTACTATGAGAAAAGGATTTTACGGTGAGTACAAAAAATCCAATTTTATTAATCCAGTTTAAAAGAAGCAATTAGATACAACGTGTTTCAGGGATATAACTTTCCCTTCATCAGTTAGAGAATTGATGTCCAACGTACCTGATGAACCTCAGCATGCTCCTCCACATGCCTGCTCTGGGTGTACATGCTTCCCCTAATGTTTGCTCTGGCTGTATGTTTCTCCCCAAGTATCTGCACACCTGCTAACCCTAATAAAGTGTCCCCCCATAACAGTGTGTCATCAGCAGATCCCCCATAACAGTGTGTCATCAGCAGATCCCCTATACCAATGATCAAGAGCCATTATCAAAAGTTTCAGCACTTCTGAAATCCCCACTATAATTTGCAGTATTAAGTTGCCATGGCTTAATCCTTCTTCATAAACCTCTGTCCATTTTAGCTCTTTGAGTCTTTTGTGAATTTCTCCGCTAAATTCCATAATTCTGGCATGCAGGACCACTGCTCTACCTCCTAATACTCTTGTATTCTGACTTCTCCGGTGAATCCCTCCTCTTTGTCTATCACTCTCTAACCCCCTAAACAGAAAACTCACCTTTTCTCACAACCCTTTCTGATTTGTATCTACCGTTTGTATCTTCAGTTTCATAGTCTACAGGCCTGTCTTTTCCTAGTTATCCAGTTTAGGCCTCATGCACACGGCCGTTGTTTGGGTCCGCATCCGAGCCGCCATTTTTGCGGCTTGGATGCGGACCCATTCACTTCAATGGGGCCGCAAAAGATGCAGACAGCACTCCTTGTGCTGTTCCCATCCGTTGCACCGTTCCGAGGCCCCGCAAAAAAAAAATATAACATGTCCTATTCTTGTCCGTTTTGCAGATAAGAATAAGCATGTCTACAATTGGCCGTCCGGAAGGCACACGGGCAGCTTCCATTTTTTGCGCTGTTTGTGGACCGCAAAAAAACTGCACGGTCGTGTGCATGTAGCCTTATACTGTGTATGCATTTTTCCTTTTACACTGCTATCTACTAGTAATAGCAGCAATTAGGTCATGCCATTAGCCGCCAGCAGCAGCGGCGCGTGTGTAGACAGGATGTGACACTAAAAGCGTCAGAGAAGGGAGCTTGGTGCAGGACCCAGGTAGTGCCAGTAACAGGTGGCTTTTTTCTTCTTTTTTTTATTTTTTTTACTATTGCAGCCTGTCTGGGCAACTGAAAAGGGGCTCTAGTCTGAGATAACCCTTTGAATTCCACTGGCTGTTGCATCCAGGCAAAAATAATTTATGGAGAGGTGGCTGTGTATGTGCGAAGCTTCATAAGTCATTTCTATGATATTTCTGAAAATGTGCTCACTGGGCTGTTTCCATCTCTCCATTCATTCTCCACTTGGATGCAGCTGCCAGTGGGTGACTCACCAGACGGCATGGAGGACCTCTGTTTTGGAAATGGGTATAGGTCCCAGAAGAGGGACATGCATGTAATTTATGGCATATCCTATGGATAATTGACAGTGTATCTGCAGACTGTCAATTTCTATATACCTGTCATCCAGAAGAGTTGACTGCTCAGTCTGTAGCCTTGGGATTCACATGAGCCATCAGATGACGGGATTCAATGTAAACACAGAACCTGCTGCTCTGTAAATACACAGATTACACGTTAGAGTGGGAAAGTGGTTGAAAATGGTTGAATGCAATAATAAAAAAATTCCCTGAAGGTGTCCACAGCCTTTAAAGTCTATGGACATCTTTATTATTTCCTTGAAAATTAAGCAACTTTCTAGATAGTATTCATGAAAATGTTCCTACCACTTTGGTACGACAATGTATGTAACTCCTTCACCTAGCTGCTGATGCTACTGAATCTTTTTTAAATCCATCAGGGTGAGCTTCTAAAGCTGCTCGCTGCCTTTGTACAATCAGCAGTTTTTGTTTTTTTTAACAAAGATGTTTATTAGTATTGCGTCATGATCACAAAAAGAAAGATGACAATACAATATCATTCAGCGAAATCACATACCATGCGATACATCTTAGTTCAAGATAGGACAACACAATACTATGCATTTTTCCCTTTTTATTTCCCCCTCCCCCCCCCCCCCCCTGCAATCCAGCAAAATAACATAATAATATCAGATCAAAGCGAACCTGTCAAGGGCACATACACACACCTCTCTGGGCGTTAACTTGGTCGTCTCAGCCAGTAACATTCCTGTCCCTATACCCCTTTGTCTCCTCTAGCTAGTCCCGTCTCATATCTCTACCGATCACAGACCTTAAGCTTACCTAGCCTTCCCTTAATATCTTCCTGCAGGTACCAAGCTGTTAGGGCGAACGGTCTCATAATCCTAGCTAGCTCTGCCTCTCCATGAAGTTCAACATGAATTTTTTCCATGCCTTATACAGTTTCTTCCCGGCCTCCTCCTTTCTACCTATTGCTACTAGCCACTCCAATTGCAGCATATGCTTTAGGACGTCTCAACAGTTCCGCCTTTGATGGTACCCCTGCCTCAAGCCATGCCGACAACAAACATCTCTTAGCTTCCAGAACTATCCTATGTCCCATTGCTGTGAGGCATTCATTCCGCGCAGGTGCACCGTCAGTTGACTCTACCTGTTGTCTGGCATGTAGCATTACCAATTGGATGTCGAGTTCCCCCTCAAAATTACTGCCCTCTCGCAGGACCGACCTCACCATTCTCCAATAATCCTCTAATTTTGAGCAACTCCACAGCCCATGTAGCAGATCAGTTTTGGGGGTGGAACATCTAGGACATGCCACTATCCTATCCGGCTTTGTACTAGTGATCGGCATAGTCAAAACCATACAAGGCAAAATGAATGATTTTAAAGTGAGTCTCTCTCATTGTTTCATTCACCACCGACCTGTGCAAAGCTGCTATACCGTTTCTCACGGTAGGGTAAACCTCCTCTTGATCTAATTTGTTCCCCCACCTCCCGAATATTCCCTTGGCGAAAGTGTCTTCCCAATGGCTCCGCAGACTACCATATAAAAGCGATATGGATTGCCTATTGCCAGAGGTGATGAATGTGTCAAATTTATTCCTAGCCCATTCGCCAGCCATATTGACAGCCAGGCTCCTACAATAATGCATGACTTGTAAATATGGGAACAAATCAGATCTCGACAGCCCCCACTTATCAATTAGTTCCTGTAGAGTCGCCCATCTATTTTCCTGAACATGGAACAAATCGCCTACCGTCTTACTCCCTTGATTTTCCACTCCCGGAACGACCTCTCCGACTGACCTGGCTTGAAGGCCGGATTATTGTGTAGAGGGAGGTGTTTCGATATCTGGTACGGCAACCTATACACCTTTCTAAGATTCTTCCACGCTATAATGGAATCCCGTAGTATTAATGAGCATCTAGCTAGGCGTGGCAGTTTAGGTAGTTTGGTATGGACTAATGCCCTCAAATCCCAGGGAGCCGCCAACTGCTTTTCTAACCTCAAGTTAGAGTAATGGGAAGTCTCATTGAACCAGTCCAGCAGGTGTCTACTCAAACAGGCCAAATTATATCCCCTAATGTCAGGTACATTTAGCCCTCCAAATTCCCTTCGCAATTTCAGCTTCCTCAATGAGACCCTTGGTTTTTTACCTCTCCAAATGAATTTTATAAAACATCCCTCCAAATTCCTCACATCTATGTGCCTTAGGAGTACAGGTATGGTCTGGAGTGGATACATCAATTTGGATACTGCTAGCATTTTGATTAAATGACATCTCCCCATTAGCGATAGTGGTAGATTCTGCCATCTGGCTAAATCATCTTTAATTTTGGTGAGCAAAGGTGGGAAATTTAGTTGATAGATGGAATGCGGAGTCCGTCCAATCTTTATGCCCAAGTATTTGATTTGGGATTTTATCAAGGAGCCGAATGCGCCCGTACTCTCCATCCCAAGCCTGTTTTTTTGGCCTATCGGTAGAAGTTCACACTTTGACATGTTTACTTTGTATCCAGAGTACTTCCCGAAACTCTCCAATGCCCTAAAGATATTATCCATCTGTCCCTGTGGCCTTGACATAAATAGAATAATATCGTCGGCAAACAATGCCGCCTTCACTTGCGACTTTCCGACTCTAATCCCTTCAAACAGGTCAGACTTGCACTAACTCTCTGGCCAGGGGTTCTAATGCCAGATTAAATAATAATGGGGAAAGAGGGCACCCCTGCCGAGTCCCCTTTTGTAGGTCGAATGGTTTGGATAAGTAGCCCTGTGTATAAACCCTTGCCTGTGGCCTGCGGTACATCTGTGACAGTACTCCCCGAAAGGCTCCTGTAATCTCCATTTTATCCAGGACCGCCTCCAGCCATGCCCACCTAACATTGTCAAACGCTTTCTCAGCATCCAGAGTGAGCATGGCTGGAGTCTCTCCCTCCTCCGGATCATGTTGTACCCTATCCATAACGGTAAGTACTGTTCTAATGTTCGTCACCGCCGCCCGACCCTGGATGAAACCCACCTGCTCCTGTCCTATCAAAGACGGCATTATATTAGCCAAGCGGTCTGCAATAACTTTGGACAAAATCTTTGCGTCCACATTTATCAGAGAAATGGGTCTATAGGAACCTGGTAGCAAGGGGTCTTTCTCAGGTTTAGGCAATAATTTGATGTAGGAGAGGTTAGTTCCATCCAGGGTCGCTGTGCCCCTAAACACGTCATTGTACACCTCCAGCAACACCGGTAGGAGTTGAGCACACAAGGCCTTGTAGTACTCACCAGTGTAGCCGTCAGGTCCAGGAGCCTTAGAGTTACCCAGCCCCTTTATCACTCCCTGCAATTCTGTCTGCTGTGACCTCTGCATTCAAAGCATGTCGTTGTTCCTCAGTCATCTTAGGCAATCTATTTCTGTCAAGAAGAGTGCTACCCAAGTCAACACCTTCTCCATCTTTATACAAATTTTCATAATAACTTCCCAAAATAGAATTAATTTCTGCCGGGTTATGTATGGTGTTCCCTACTGAATTTTTTAAGCTATTTATATACTGCGGTTGCCTCAAACCTTTCGCCAGATTGGCTAAAAGTCTCCCTGACTTGTTGCCATATTTAAACATCTTAGCCTCAAATTCAGAGCTCCGTAATAATTCTTTCTCTTTCATGCACTGCTCAAAACTTTGACGTTCCTCCAACCACCTTTTCCTATTTGAGTCCGTGGGATCTAGTTTAAACTCTGTATATGACATCCCAACTCTTTGGCTCGCCATTTCCAGCTGAACTTGAGCCTTTTTTTTAAGACCTGTCAGGTACCCCATGATTCTACCTCTCAACACTACCTTAGAAGCGTTCCAGAAAAGGCTTGGCGTGTCCAAATGATTAGCATTATCCGCTTTATATTCCTCCCACCAAATAGAGAGCTTTTCCAGGAACTCTTCTCTTGCGCAGAGCTGCGAGGGGAATCTCTATATGAAGTCAGGGCCTCTAGGGAAATCATCCCTCACCACTATTGTCACCGGTGCATGGTCCGAGATCACTAAGTCTCCTATATCCGATAATTCTACCCTATGTACCATGTTGTGGGTCACCAATAAATAATCTATGCGAGACCAGGAGTTTTGGGAGTGTGAATAGAAAGTAAAACTACTGTCATCAGGATGAGCTTGACGCCAGACATCTACCAATCCACCACCCACTAATAACTGCTGCAGCGATTTATCTTGGGAAGTCTCCCCTCCTAATCTTCCTTCATGTCTCTTCCTATCCACCACCTCATTTAGAACCGCATTAAAATCACCTCCAACCACCTTGTTTACGCATGCGTCACCTATCAGTCTCAACTCCAGGGCCTTTAGGAAGGCAGGATTCCCCTGTGTTAGGGCAGTATACATTGTGCAAACTATATTGCGTATTCTGCACTTGTATCACAGCATGTACCCATCTCCCCTGCGAATCGGCATCTTGAGATATAATCTGGCAGTTCAATTGCTTATTGATAAGCGTTATTACCCCCGCTTTTCGATTGAGTGACGGGGACCCAATAACTCTCCCTACCCACAACTTTTTCATTCTGTCAAAATCATGCGTCTCAAGATGGGTCTCCTGTAAGAAAACCACATCTGGCTTAAGTTTCTTAAGGTGTCTTAGAACCATCCACCTTTTCTGGGGTGATCTTAACCCTTTGATATTCCACGATATCACCTTCATGTCCGTCCCCTAGACTTTCTGTTCCTGTTTTTTTTTTTTTTTGATTTGTTATATATCCAGCAGATATATATGCTATCACAACCTACCGAGTCCGGGGTCCACGTCACTCACCGAAAGCGCCCAGAGAGGTCCCTTGTAAACAGGCGAACAAACAGATAAATGTTAGATAACCAACAATTTTGTGACACTGTCACTAACTCTTAACTTCCCTATCCCCCTCCTCCTCTAATACAACCCCTTCAACACCTATAGGAAACTTCCCTTTTTTTCTGGGTTGCGGGTAACCTCCCACCAAGCTATCTAGGAAAAAACATTCCTGCTGTAACCCCTTGAGGTCTCCCCGTTAAACATATTAGGCTTCCACCCGTATCCATCTACCCTGCATCAGGTATCATCCGCCTCACACATGCAGTTTCATTGACATGGCACGTAACACAGGACACTAGCATAACTTAGCGGGTAAAACCATAACCCTCTGCAACCAAACATATTGACAGAACAGTGCTGTCATATTTAACCAGCAGATATACCAGTCTCACGTGCACTTTGAGATCTCTTACAGACCCCCTATTGATTAGCTGGGAAACGTGAGTCATCTCCCCAGGTGGGGATCCTCTCTCCGGCCTGAGGATCTTCGTCCCCTAGCCCCAGGCTCCGGAGAATCTCCTCCTCTCTCCCTTCTTCGTTCCCGATCTCTTGTGTTCTCCACTCTGGATGGGCCTCTTCCTCTCCTCACGTCAGCTCCCTCCTGCTCTCCTGGACTCTGTATGGATTTAATCCATTCTTCTGCTGCAGTTGGATCATGGTAAATCGTGCTTGACCCATTAGGATGCAACACCCTCAGCTTTGCCGGGTATTGTAACTGGAACCTGCGTCCCTTTTGATGCAGCAAAGTGCAGACGTGACTAAATTCCCTCCTCTTCCTAGCCACAGCTGCAGAGTAGTCGCCAAAAAGTAAAACAGAGTGTCCCAGCAGCTTTAATGGGCCTTTCTTAGCCCTATATGCTCTCAGCAAGGCTTCCTTGTCACAATAGTCCAGGAATTTCATTATAACCTGACGCGGTTTAGGGCCTTGGCTTCTAGACGGACCCATCTGGTCCCGCTGATCCTCTAGTACTGGGCCAATTCTGTGGGCTCTTTCCACTTTACAGCGCCCTTCCAATCCCAGGGCCCTGGGTAGATCCTTTTCACAGATATCTAGCAGAGTCTGCGGTTTAAACTTTTCGGGTAGCCCCAACAGCCTCAAATTGCTCCTTCTGGACCGATTTTCCAGGTCCTCTACCCGATCATAAAGAATCATATTCTGCTTTGAGAGCTCATTTATTTTTTGAGTATAAGCAGCCGATTCATTTTCAGCCCTAGACACTCTCTGCTCAAGTTCCTCCAGCCTCAGATCATGCTGGGCGACCGCCTCATGCAACTGCTGTAACGAGGCAGACAAAGTGATGGTGAGTGTTTCTCTGATATCAGGGGCTAAATGCCTGGCCACCTCTATGGCCAATTTTTTGTAATCAATGTCCATCGAGGAATTCAGCTGGGCAACTTGCTCCTCGTTCTTACCGCTTTCTAGCAGCACTTGCGTCAGCGGGGATGGAGTAGAGGGGCGCGCGTCCGCCATCTTGTCGAGCATGTCCACAACGGCTCTGCCCTGTCCTCTGGAGATCCTCCTTTTGCCGCTCCGTAGCAAGTATCGTTCCATAAACCTATGGACACTGGAAGTTCAGGGGCCAGGTCGCACCTGTCTCAGCCCCCTCCTGCCGATTTTAGATGAGCGGGATCTAGTTTATGGTGAGAAGGTCCCGGAGCTCCTTCACGCTGCCGCCCGCATCCCAGCGCCGGAACCGGAAGTCTGTATTTTTTTTAAATGTTTTCTCCTCTTTTACCTTGTTGATTCCCTTTATGTATTTAAAGGTTTCTATCATATCCCCTCTGTCTCGTCTTTCTTCCAAGCTATACATGTTAAGGTCCTTTAATCTTTCCTGGTAAGTTTTATCCTGCAATCCATGTACTAGTTTAGTAGCTCTTCTCTGAACTCTCTACAAAGTATCAATATCCTGCTGGAGATATGGTCTCCAGTACTGAGCACAATACTCCAAATGAGGTCTCACTAGTGCTCTGTAGAGCACCTCCCTCTTTCTACTGGTAATTCCTCTTGCTATACACCCAAGCATTCTGCTAGCATTTCCTGCTGCTCTATGACATTTTCTGCCTACCTTTAAGTCTTCTGAAATAATGACCCCTAAATCCCTTTCCTCAGATACTGAGGTTAGGACTGTATCACTGATTTTATATTCTGCTCTTGGGTTTTTACACCCCAGGTGCATTATCTTGCACCTATCAACATTAAATTTTAGTTGCCAGATTTTTGACCATTCCTCTAGTTTTCCTAAATCCTTTTCCATTTGGTGTATCCCTCCAGGAACATCAACCCTGTTACAAATCTTTGTGTCATCAGCAAAAAGACACACCTTACCATTGAGGCCTTCTGCAATTTCGCTGATAAAGATATTAAACAATATGGGTCCCAGAACAGATCCCTGAGGTACCCCACTGGTAACAAGAGAAACTGAGGAGGCGGGAAATTATAATGGGATCATTATTATGGGGGACTTCAACTTCCCGGATATAGACTGGAAAACTGAAATCTGTAGATCTTGTATAGGAAACAGGTTCTTGGCAAAAACCAAAGACAATTAACTTTCCCAACTGGTTCAGGCCCTGACTAGAGGGACGGCCATACTGGACTTAGTACTAACAATAGACCTGACAGAACAACAGATATGCAGGTTGGGGGACACTTGGGAAAAAGTGACTATAAAATAATAACCTTTCAATTGTCATTCAAAAGAGTGTTTCGTCAGGGAGCACAAAAATAACAAGCTTCAAAAAAGCTAAATTTGACAAGCTAAGAGAGGCTAGTACCCTCACTAAGTGTGACAATGGATATTTTTAAAAACATCCTAAACTCTAATTGTGAGAGGTACATAGTAACTTATAGGAATAAAAAGGTAAGAGCAAGAAAGAATACCAATGTGGATAAATAGAAATGTAAAGGCAACAAATGACAAAAAGAAAGCATTTAAATTATCAAAACAGGAAGGTGCCGATGAAGCAATTAAAAAAATATAAGGACTGGTTCAAGACTTAATTTTGTTTAAAATTCTTTGTGCGCCATAAGAAGATAGCGACTGACAGTCTGCTAGTTTGAGTGACTTGTTTAAAATGTAGAAGTTAGTGGTCTTATGTTAGAATAAGATAAGCTGTGCTTGTGTTGGCAAATTACCAATTAACCCTAAAGAGTTATGAAAGGCATGGCTTTAAGTTTTAACTAATTATGAGTGTTATTTGGATGTGTGTTAACCAATGATGATACTTTGAGAAGTTATACCCAGCACACTATGTAGGGAAATAAAGGGGCTAGGTCCCGCCCACCAGTAGGATTCTGGCAGAGTTTTACCTGTGCACTGACCTCTGTCATTTTCCTCCATCGACATCATTCTCCTGTAACACGAGGCTTGGTCCCTTACTTGACTCACCATTATGTTAGCCACGACACTGGAGACAGAGAGATTCATTGCCAGAGAAAGTAAAACTAACCCTAATGTGTTCTTCAATTATATAAATGGTAAACAATATAAATCTGAAGGTGTCGGCCCTTTACAAAGTAATGAAAGAGAAGTTGAGAGTGATGAGAAGAAAGCGAATCTATTAAATATTTTTTTCTCCACTGTATTCACTGAGGAAACATAAACTGTCAGATGAAATGCAGAATGTAAAAGTAAATTCCCCATTAAAAGTGCCCTGTCTGACCCTTGAAGATTTACAGCGGCGTCTTAAAAAGATTAAAATAGACAAGTCGCCAGGACCAGATCGCATGCACCCCCATATCCTAAAGGAATTAAGAAATATTTTTGATATTTAAGGACTCTATATTGACAGGGAACATTCCACAGGATTGGCGCATAGCAAATGTGGTGCCAATATTCAAAAAGGGGTCAAAAACAGAGCACAGAGACTATAGGTTAAAGCTTAACACCTGTTGTCGGTAAACAGTTTGAATGTTTTCTAAGAGATGCTATCTTGGAGTACCTCAATGAAAAAAAGCAAATAACGCCATATCAGCATGGCTTCATGAGGGATCGGTTGTCAAGCTAACTTAACCAGTTTCTATGAGGAGGTAAGTTCTAGACCTGACCGCGGTGAATCAATGGATGTCATATATCTGGACTTCTCCAAAGCATTTGACACTGTACCACATAAAAGGTTAGTATATAAAATGAGAATGCTCGGACTGGGAGAAAATGTCTGTATATGTGTAAGTAACTGGCTCAGTGATAGAAAACAGAGGGTGGTTATTAACGGTACACACTCAGATTGGGTCACTGTCACTAGTATAGTACCTCAGGGGTCAGTATTGGGCTCTATTCTCTTCAATATTTGTATTAATTATCTTGTAGAAGAATTGCACAGTAAATCATCAATTTGTGCAGATGACACTAAATTGTGTAAAGTAATTAACATGGAATTGGACAGTATACTGCTACAGATGGATCTGGCTATCTTGGAGGCTTGGGCAGAGAAGAGGCAGATAAGGTTTAACACTGACAAATGTAAGGTTATGCACAAGGGAAGGAATAGGTCACCAGTACACTGACATGGAAAAGGACTTGGGGATTTTAGTGAACAGCAAACTAAACTTTAGAAATCAGTGTCAGGCCGTAGCTGTCAAGGCCAATAAGATAATGGGTTGCATCAAAAGGTGCATAGATGCCCGTGATGAGAACATAGTCCTACCACTTTACAGATCACTAGTCAGACCACACATGGAGTACTGTGTACAGTTCTGGGCTCTTGTGAACAAGGCAGACATAGCAGAGCTGGAGAGAGTTCAGAGGAGGACAACTAAAGTAATAACTGGAATGAGGCAACTACAGTACCCAGAAAGATTATACAATTAGGGTTATTCACTTTGGAAAAAAAGATGACTGAGGGAAGATCTAATAACTATATGTATATATATATATATATATATATATATATATACACATATATATATATATTTCAGAGGTCAGAGGTGCAATATTCGAATTCGTGATATTTTGCGAATATTCGTTATAAATTCACGAATTCGAGAACTTGCCATTATTTTCTTGATTGCGAAAATCGGCAATGTAATATGCGCGTATTGCGCGTGCAATACAGGCATGGGTTACTTTTGCAAAAATTTTCAAACTGGGCAAAAATTTTCAAACTGGGCAAAAATTGCCCCAGAGGGGGGAGTGTCATTGTATAAAAACATAACTTTTAATGTTATCTTACAAATGAAAAATTATGTGACCCACTGTGATACACAAACAAACATATAGTAGAGGACCAAGAATGGTACCCTAAATCCTGGTAGAATATACAAACCTGGTCCACCTAGTGAAATATGTGAGCAGTCTTACCAGACCCCTGTAGACAGTGGGATTAGCCAGGAAGGATATCCAAGAGACATTGAATGTAAACCGCACGGGAAGTCGCAATCTTACTTGGTATCTGTATAGTAGATGCAGACCTGGGCCCTGTATAACCCTACCAATTGGGGAGGGGGCTATTTTTCTTCTGCCTATCTATACAGAGCACCTGCCCCGAAAGGGGCGACCCATCCGGATACCTGTCCCTACCTTGGACCTGATCCCTAAGTCTCATTAAATAGCCAGTAAAAGAAATTCCGATGACCTCCCGACGTGGCCTGTTTCTGTCCGTGACGACTCTTCATTGGAGTAGGTACAAAAGTGGAAAAAGACGGAGAAAAACTGCAGGAGTGTAGCCTGCAGCTAAAACACTGGATCAAGCACTTAAGCTTGCATCTGCTGCCCCTGCTGTTTGTTTGTGTATCACAGTGTATCATTGCTTGTGCTCCAATGTCCTCCTCCTCCTCCTCCAGTTCTGCCCCCACAGGGCTCATGTGGCCATGAGATCTAGGCACTATGTCTCCAGTCCCCTGACCAGCCAGATTTACCAGCATCTGTTCCAGGACATGAAGCAATGGAATGACATTGTTCATCCCGTAGTCCTGACGACTGACAAATAACGTGGCCTCTTCAAAGGACCTGAGCAAACGGCAGGTGTCACGCATGAACTGCCACTGGCTGACATCGAAGTTACACAGGGGACTACTCCTGTCCTCTTGGATCATGAAGAAATTGTTTATGGCCTTTCTCTGTTTGTATAGTTAGTCCAACATATGGAGGGTGGAATTCCAAGGTGGAAACGTCGCATATCAGCCTATGTTGGGAGACGCCGTTCTGCTGCTGCAGACGCCGTTCAGCCGGTGTATGAGAGGCTGAAGTGTATGCAAAGTTTCTTGGCCATTGCTAGGATGTCTTGCAGACGGGTGGAAGACTTCAGGAACCACTTGACAACCAGATTTAACATGTGTGCCATGCAGGGTGCATGGCTCAGCCCTCCTTGATGCAGCGCCAACACCATGTTCTTCCCGTTGTCGGTCACCATGGTTCCGATTTTGAGTTGTCACAGAGAAAGCCAGGATTCGATTTATTGATGAAGGACACAGAGCTGTTCCTCCCCTGTGTGACTCCATTCGCCCAGGCAAACGAGGTGCAGTATAGCGTGACACCACCATGCCCTGCACATGTGGTATGCTGGAGGGGTACTGTGAATTGTCCCTGCAGTAGAGGACACGGTGGAGGATGAGGAGGCAGAGGCGGACATTGTCACAGGACCAACGGCGTGAGAACGTGCAGGCGGAAGAGGTGTCACCTGTCCAAGTTGCTGGTGTGGCTATGCAGGGACCACATTCACCCAGTGGGCCGTAAAGGACATGTATTGTCCCTGACCATAGTTACAGCTCCACACGTCAGCGCTGCCGTGCTCTTTGGCAGACACCGACAGGCTCAAGGACTGGCCCACCTTCTGTTCTACATAAGTGTGCAGGGCTGGTAGTGCCTTTTTGGCAAAGAAATTACGGCTTGGGACTTTCCACCTTGGCTCGGCACAAGCCATCAGTTCTTTGAAAGGTGCAGAGTCCACCACTTGGAAAGAGAGGGACTGCAGCACCAGCAACTTGGCCAGGAGCACATTCAGCTTCTGTGCCGTTAGGTGAGTGCACGCATACTGTTGTCTCTTGGCAATTGCTTCGGTGGGGAGTAGGAGCAGGAGCATCAGGACCAGCAGATGACGGGAAGGACAGACAGCTCCCTTTGGCTATGGTGGTGAAGCCTTGACTGCTTGAAATCAGGTGCGTGCCACTGGGTGATGCAGCGGTTGCTGCGGCAGGCTGGACCACCACATCCATGGTTCTCCCAGGCCACTTTATGGTGATGCTGCATATGTTGATGCAGCGCCGTGGTGCCAACATTGGCACCCTGGCTACACTTCCCCTTCTGCCCACAGATTCTACAAATGGCCATGTTCACCTCCTCCGGCGGCGTAACAAAAATTGCCACACCGCCGAGTAGGTGATTTTACTCCCAACACTCCGCACTGACTGATTGCTACCGCCGCTGCTTCCATTAACCCGGGCACCACTACTTTCTGGGCAGGTAGGCTCCTGCAAAGCGGGTGGTCTACCCCGGGCACGTTTGGCTCCCACTGCTGCCACCCTGCTGACTCCCCACCACGCTAGAGAATTGCTGGCTCGCCGCTGCCTCACGGGCAAGCTGTCACCCTCTTCTCCCAATGATGATGAAGCCCTTAATTCACCCGGCTCCCAAGTGTGATGAGCTATATCATCATCATCATCGAGTACTGTCTGCATGTTGCTGATGTCCTCGTCAACGGTCTCTGGGTCAGAAGCCTGACAGCTCGCAACACCCGCTCCTACGCCACTCTCCGCATCACTACTTGCTCGCCTTGCAGAGAAAGCGGCGGATGTCTCCTCCACATCTTGGCTGACCAGTAGCTGCTGACTGTCCTCTAGTAGCTCGTCCTCGCTGTATAGTGGAACTGAGCCCACAGCATATAATACTTCTCTGGCTGAGGGAACAGAAAAGGACAGAGGTAGGTTAAGGACAGGTGAGGGCACAGGGCCTGCTCCCGGGCTATGCCAACTAAGGGTTGTGTCTGACTAACCCACCGACTCTTGGCTGGGGGTGTCTGATGTCACTTGGGAAGAAGTGGATGACCAAGTCAACAATTCAAGAACCGTTGGGTTGTTGGTCAAGACACGACTGCTAGATGACACCGGGAGCTCAGGCCTCTCGCTGCGACTCCTGCTGTCACGCCCCCTTACTCTGCTGAAACCTGTACCTGTGCCAGAAACATTTAGGCCTCTGTCACTCCCCTGTGCAGGGCCTGGCACTTCTCTGTCTGACATACTGTTATATCAAATAAATAAACAAAAAGGAAATTAAAACACCCCAAAAAATTTGTAATTTTCTCACTTCACCACACAATGGCTAATAAGCCATTTTTTTCCCACTAATACATGCCAAAAAGGGCTTTAGAACATATAATTGCACTGCTGAGCGGCAAATAGGCCCTTATTTTTTCCACTTATACATGCCACAAAAGGCTTTAGAACATATAACTGCACCGCTGAAGGCAAATATTATATATTTTTTTGCAACTAATGCACGCCAAAAAGGGCTTTAGAACATATAACTGCACCGCTGAACGGCAAATAATATATATTTTTTGGCCACTAATACACACTAAAAAAGGGCTTTAGAACATATAACTGCCCTGCTGAACAGCAAAAAGGCCCTTATTTTTTTCCACTAATACATGCTACAAAAGGCTTTAGAATATATAACTGCACTGCTGAACGGCAAATAATATATTTTTTTTGGGCCACTAAGGCACGCCCAAAAGGACTTTAGAATGTATAACTGCACAGCTAAATGGCAAATATATATATTTTTTGCTACTAATACACGCCAAAAAGGGCTGTCATTTTCTCACTTCACCACACAACGGCAAATACTTTTTTTTTGTGCCATTAATACATGCAAAAAAGGGCTTTAGAACATATAACTGCACCACACAATGGCAAATAAGACGTAGAAATATTTCCTTGTAATAAACCCTGTTAATGGCTGTATCAAACAGCACCTGTACCCCAATAACAAGAACGGTTTGTTGGAATTACTGAGCTGTATAATGGCAATTATGATCTACAGACAGTGCAGCAAGGTGTAATAGGATTGTTACTAATACCCAGGCTGTAAACTCCCCTACTGAAACCTGTTCTGCTTCAATACCGTGGAATAATTCCTCCCTATCCTTTCCCTGAACCTCTATTCAGCAAAATAAAAGTTTTAAAGTATTTTCTACCACTGTCCCTAGCACCTGCTGACATCTCTCCCTGAACTAAATACACTGGAAAATGGCTGAAACCAAGATGGCTGAGGCTATTTATAGGGCTGTGACATTGTGGGTGATCCCTCATTCCCAGAGTCCCTTGCTCCATGTCCTAACACGTGCAGCAGCCATTTTAGCAAAAGATGTGATTCGTTACCACTAAGCGACAGGAAATTCGGATTCGGTGCAAACTGAATTTTTCCTTAAATTCGGATCGAATTCCACTTCGGCAATTTCGATTCTCTCATCTCTATTGATAATATACACATAAATCTGGATCTGTCACCAGGACCAACCTTATACAACCAGGCATATAGCCTGGTAGCGATGACGTTTATTAAAACAATATCTTTATTTTCACTGTAGGTGACTGCGTTCAGAAGAAATTCATACTTTTATTTCTTTACAAATGAGGTATTGGAGCACCAGGAGGCAGACTTATGCAGTATGAGCACCACTCCAGCAACGCCCCTGGTACTCAATACTAATGCCGCTTTCCTTCAAAACATCCCCCCTCCCCTTAGATTGACAGAGCTAGACTTCAGGTCTAGCACTAAAATCTCGTGCCTGTGCACTCAATTACTAAAACGGCGCATATGCACAATGTCTTCAGCTTCTTCCAGAGCAGCAAAGATAGAGCCAACGGCGCTGCCACCTCTGGGTTCAGTGATGTGAACGGCGCATGCACAGTATTCACCGTCCGTGTGCACTCCTGGTGCAGATGCAGACTCATTGACATGAATGGGTCCGCGATCAGCAAAATATAACAAAATATAGAATATGTCTTATCTTTTGCAGTGTGGAGGCACGGACCCGAAAATCCCAGGGAAACGCTTTGTAGTGCTATCGTGGGCTTCCGATCCGCGCCTCTGCTTCGCAAAAAATAGGAGATTACCAATCTTTGGCTGTATCTGGCGGATCACAGACCAATTCAAGTAAATGGGTCCGCGTCTGCACCATGGAGTACAGACAGCCAGTTCCATTTACAGTCCGCAATACGGTCAAATAGCCCTTACCTTTGTCTGCATGAGCCCTAAGAGTGCATGCTGGGAATTGTAGTTTCACAGCAGCTGGAGTACTGAGGGTTGCTGATCCCTGATCTACAAAATAGATAAATCTGGGCCACTGAGTTTCTTAGCTTCTGAAAAAACGTTGCACGTTTTATTCAAGCTGTATTGACTCGGCTGATTACAGAAAGCAAGGATGCGTGAGCAAATATAATTCACTATATAAATCAGGAAAAGGCTGTACAAACGGTATCCAAAAATGTGAAATGAGAATATTTTGCGTTCAAACTCCGATCAAGAATGAGCTATGTACTGTAAATGCCAAGCCATACACAGGTAGATGAAGAATGATATCAGTCACAGATGTCAAGAAAAAAGAACAACCCATAAGCCTCTTCTGCTAAAATCCGAGCTTTTCTGAAAAAACACAGTGGTGTGGCTGTTTCATCTTGCACAATAATGAGATACTTGGCCAAGTATGGTCTGCACAGAAGAGTTGTCACAAAAAATGTATTGCTGCAACAACGCCAAAGATACACCAAACGGCTCACATAGAAGCCTACAACAATAATTTGTAGAGTTTAGACCAGAATTGAAACTTATGGTGACAACCATAAACACTATGGGGAGATTTACTATGCTAAATATGTCAGACTTCTTACTCAATTTGCACAAAAAAAAAAAAACTGGCATGCATGCCTTGTGCGACATTTAATACTGTATGTGTTGTGTACACTTTTGTACCTTAGTAGATAAGAGGCATGGCTTCAGGGAAGGGTCATGGCTTTGCAGAGAGGGCATGGTTTAAAATACACCACTGTGCATCAAAAATGGGTAAATTTTGGTGCAAAGTACGGGCTAATTCACACAACTGTGATACCCCGTGTATCAGCCGCATTACCCAGACCGACCGTGGCTTCCCTGACACTAACTGAATCAGTGATTTTCAGTTCAGGTCAGGGAAGCCGCTGTCTGTCCACTAGAAGCGGCTGACACATGGACCGATCATGGTATTGTGAATCAGCCATAAGCCAACCAATAAGTGGTGTAAAGTGGTGTAAAGTGTCAAACTTGTAGCAAGATACACCACATTTATCATATGGCATGTGCTACGGTCATAAATTTGGCCCATCTTTTAGACTGCCTAAACTTATTCTCTCTAAATATTAGGCAGGATTAGTCAACCTACCCTAGGTTTAAAAATGAGTCAACAAGGCCTATGAAGAGAAGCACACCAGCCTTATCAAACTTGGAGGTAGATTTCTGTTTTGTTTCATTTTTTGTGTATGTGAGCGACAGAGTTACAGGAAATGTAGTCAAAGTTGATGGCAGGGTGATATCGGAGGAGAATCTGCATTCATTAGTCAGGAAGCGGGCATTGGGTGCACTTAAAGGGATTCTGTCACCTCCCCTAAGCCAAAAAACGATTTTAAAGCAGCCATGAAGCACAGCTTACCTGGATTAGGCTGTGCTCTTTTATCTTGCAGCAGGGAAGAGCGAGCATCGGACGTCACTGGGCTCGGCGCATGCCCAGTGACGAGGATGAAGCTCCTGCCCTCAGTCTCCTGCTGATCGCACAGGCGCAGCCCTCAGTGGGTACTGCGCCTGTGCGAGAGTTCATTCGGCCGTGAGGGAGGGGGAGGAGAGGGAGGAGATGCTGTGGCAGGCTGGGGGCGGTTAGACAGTGCAAGGAAGGCGGGCTGGGCACTGTAAGAGGGGCGGTACTGGGCTCTCTAAGAAGAACAAAACGCCCCTCTGGGCACCTTCAGGACACATTTGCATATCCATAAAAGTCGTTTTTTGCAGTAACTGCTGGACGGATTGCAAGATAAAAGAGCACAGCCTAATCCAGGTAAGCTGTGCTTCATGGCTGCTTTAAAATCGTTTTTTGGCTTAGGGGAGGTGACAGAATCCCTTTAAACTTCTCAACATGACCATAATCCAAAATATAAGACCATCACAAAAGACTGCACAATATCACTGATGCAAAAAAGGGACACTAAATGATAATTAGGGGGTCAGTAAAACATGTCAGCTTTTTTCTGACACAGCAGCACACCAGTCCACAGTTTGTGTGTTGTATTGCTGCTCAGCTTGATTCACTTCAGAGAAGCCAAGTTGCAATACTAGATACAACCCGTGGACTGGTGTGATGCTGTTTGTGAAGGAACGTAACAATGTTTTTTTATTTTTTTATTCTTTGCAACACCTTTAAAAACCGTGAGCTTTTTTTAAAAAACTGATTTTACATGTATTTTGGGCTAATAACATTTTTGTAATAGGTAATTATTAACATTTTACCACCATTTGACTTCTGCAGCTTCAAAGTTTAACTTTCATTTGGACATCATTTAGAAGTTAATTTAGAAGAGATCAGAGAAGGCTATACGAATAGGCAGTCAGACAAGCTCTCTGATGGACAGCTTTCTGTAGCTGCTATATAGAGTGAAATATAGGAGCTATAGAAGCCATCAAGCGCAACATTTTTTGATAAAAAACATATTACAAAAAAGTTTTTCATGCCCAAAATACATCAATCATAAAAAAATGCATATGTGATGTGTAATAGTTTCACTCACGTGAAAATGGTGCACATTTTACAAAGTCAGCCTGCGGTATGGTATGTAAATGTTTGAGCACAGTACTTATAAATTGTAATATATGCACTGGAACTGCAGAGTATATAATTTGCACAAATGTATTATATATATATATACACACATCTCCACCCTACCTAATTATACTTGAATCTATTTAAGATATTGTAAGATGTATTTTACGCTGCAGTCAGTAATAAGGTATAAGGTACATATAATATGATTAACCGTTTTAGTGACTGGTCAAGCAAACCATAGAACTCAATAAAGCTGCACATAATTGTTGTGACAATGGAAGTTAAATATCATTGTATTCTCTAGATTTATTAGATATAATTGTGTTGCTATCATCAAATTTTATAGTTAGAATTAGAGATGAGCACATTTTTTAAATATTAGATTCACCGGTTCACCAAACTATTTTGGAAAAATTTGGTTCGATCCGAATAAATTTGCGGTGAAGTACGTTTAAAAAACAGCTATTTCCTGGCTGCTGAGATCCTTTATAGTGGTGTAGAACACTGTGCCTTGCAGTAACACTCATAGGGAGTCTGCTTTAGTAGTGAAATAATACTTTGATTCTTCATACATTGGGAATCACATAAGGACAATAAAAAGACAAGTTATTTGAGGCTGAATACAATAATCAATACTAAATAAAATGTAATAACAAAATATAAAAAATATTCACTAGTCGTTGAGCTTGTAACAATAGATTGATGGTGATCTGTTACACTGCCCTTGAATTAGCTTGTATACCCTAGTATTGGGCAACCTCGGATGATATAGTGTGACGGTATCAAACTATTTGGGCAGTGTACGGGATCAGCAAGTTAGCTAGGATATACTGAACAATATAACAGAAGTCTCTGAATCAACAATACATTAAAATACCACTATGGTATCAGGGTAATTGGAATTGTCATTTTATCAGGGTAATTGGAATTGTCATTTTATATCCATCAAACAATGAAAAATAGTAAAAAATAATATGTCAATTATTTATTATCCATGGTACAATAGAGAGGATGGTATAGTATATTTAAAAAAAATTGTGAATTCATATAATAATGTATGCCAAAAGCGTCTCTTATTGTATTGTAACAGTTTTGCTTAATTATTAATCCAAATGCTCTATTGTGACAGTTTTGCTTAATCACTTGTTCAAATGTTTTCAATGAGACTTGTAACGGATCACCTGGCACCCCGACTGAGTACCTCCGTTGCTGGATGCTCCTAGCGTTTCCTGAGATCTCCAAGCACTCTGGCAGACACCACAATCACCGAACCGAAGAAGCAGATAAATCCTCTTCAAGCCTGAATGCTGTAGACAGTTGAATAGGAAACCATACGAATAGGTTTACACTCCTAGCAGTCAAACTGGGACAGCATGCAATAAATCCTCCCCCAAGAATGAGACGACACTTCACCTTGAGGGTAAAAACAGGAACTGACTTTATTTGGATATAGCACATCTACTTTAAACCCCCCAACAGCCTCATTTGCATTCAATAGGGCACATGGAGGGCTATGGTACAAGGAAGGGTGGGGCCCGACAATAGCAAGGGCTGATGGGAGATGGAGGAGGGACAGGAAAAGGGGGAGGAGAAGAGGCACAGAACAGCAATGCCTTTAACATCACAGCAAGAGCAAGATACACACAGCCCACAATACATCGCAACACAATCCAACCGAACCCATAACAACATACACAATATTCAAGACAGCCCGAATGCAATCTGCTACACAGTCTCAAAGGCCATTGTTCCCAAAAGTCACATGTCCACGGATGGTCCCCTGTTGTATAGTTTAAAACTACTGCCCGATGTCTTTGTGCACCAAATACCGGCGAGATGGCACCATGTAGAAAAGTCCAAACAGTGTCTGTGAGTTAAAAATGGCCGCCATCCATTGTTCTCACCATGTGCTTCATCCATTGTTCTCACCATGTGCCTCTGATACATGAAATGGTGGCCATCCAGTAACTCCACAGTATGTCCCCAGATGGTTCTTAAAGGGCCATAATCCAGGGGCAGGAGGCGGGCAAACAGCCCCCTCCAAAACACCGTGGTGAAGTGGCTTTCGCCACAAGACTCTATAACAATTGATTATAGGGGTTATTCCTAATGCTCTATTCCAGGCATGCTCAACCTGTGGCCCTCCAGCTGTTGCAAAACTACAACTCCCAGCATGCCCGAACAGCCTACAGGTATCAGCCTACCGCAGGGCATTGTGGGAGTTGTAGTTTTACAACAGCTGGAGGGCCGCAGGTTGAGCATGCCTGCTCTATTCTTTTGTATATTAGTGACAGAATCCCTTTAAAAGACAAACTGGAAAAACAAAGTGCTTCATCAACAAGAATAGATTGACGACCAGTGTTGGGGTGACCATAAGGGTAATGCATATGAATCAAAAAATGTATGGGGTTATGGCTGATAATTGGAGGACAGTCCAGCAAACAAGCCGGCTCCAGCTCATTCTGTGATGAACTGGGTTGCTGATAAGTGGATTCTAAAGTGTCTGAAGAAATGTGAGTAAAGACATTGGAATAAATTGTCCACTTCCTCCAACGTGACCTTGTCCTTTGATTTATAAATATCATTCCATAAAGTCTTGAAGTCCTCTGTGCGGATGGCATAAGAAATGTCCATGCGAGGTGCGACAGGCACAGAGAAAACAAGCTCTGGCCGACACTGATCCAGACACGTCATACCCGGTCCACATCGCTGCTAGCCAAGTAAGGTCCTGAGAACAGATCACCAGCTTTCCCAAATAACAGCCAAAGTTTCTTTGGAACCACGTCCCTACGATTGCCGTGAGTGCCTCGGAGCCGTTATACAGGAAGAGCGGGAGGCAAGTAAATGTCTTTGGTAATACCTCCAATAGAGCGTCCTCTGTGTACGTTCCGCAGAACCAACTTGTCCACACAATCCGGTCCTCTGTGCTTGCCTTGGTAAGTAAGTCGTTCCATACCGCAAAAGAAGGTGAACATTCACCCATACATTTTCAGAAAAAAAGCCAGTCACATAAAAAATTTCACTAATAAGTACTTCAGTCCATACTGAAAAAGGAGGTGTACATTCACCCATAAATTTTCAGAAAAAAAGTCAGTCACATAAAGAATTTCACCACTAAGTCGTTCCATACCGCAAAAAGAGGTGAACATTCACCCATACATTTTCAAAAAAAGAGCCAGTGTCATATATAGAATTTCACCACTAAGTCGTTCCATACCGCAAAAAGAGCCAGTGTCATATAAAGAGCCAGTGTCATATAAACAATTTCACCACTAAGTCGTTCCATACCGCAAAAGGAGGTGTACATTCACCCATACATTTTCAGAAAAAGAGCCAGTGTCATATAAAGAATTTGAACACTAAATAAGTCAGTCCATACTGCAAAAGGAGGTGTACATTCACCATACATTTTCAGAAAAAGTCAGTGTCACATAAAGAATTTCACCACTAAGTATTTCAGTCCATACCACAAAAGGAGGTGTACATTCACTCATACATTTTCAGAAAAAGAGCCAGTGTCACAAAGAATTTCACCACTAAGTACTTCAGTCCATACGACAAAAGGAGGTGTACATTCACCCATACATTTTCCCCAAAAAAGTCAGTGTCACATAAAGAATTTCACCACTAAGTACTTCAGTCCATACCGCAAAAGGTGTACATTCACCATACATTTTCAGAAAAAAAGCCAGTGTCACAGAAAGAATTTCACCACTAAGTCGTTCCATACCGCAAAAGGAGGTGTACATTCACCCATACATTTTTTTTAAAAAGCCAGTGTCATATAAATAATTTCACCGCTAAGTAAGTCATTCCACACCGCAAAAGGAGGTGTACATTAACCATACATTTTCAGAAAAAAAGTCAGTGTCACAAAAAATTTCACCATAAAAAGGGCTTAACCACATATAACTGCACCGCTGAACGGCAAATAGGCCCTTAATTGAGAGGGGTCGCACATGGCTTGCATACACTACATGACTCAAACATAATTCTTGTATCTCAACATGAAAATAATGTATTTGCTGTAAATCGCGGGAGGGGCATTGCTGGAGACATTGACTTCACAAGAGATACAGAGCAGCGGACTTCAGCCACCTCTATTTGCTTCCCGCTGTTTACTGCTTCTGAATTAAAATTGGGGCAACCAGCTTCAGCTTCCTCTGATGTGTATGCCTACGGAGTCCTTTTGTTATGGCTTTGCACAGGGAGCAAGATTGTTATGCCCAATTCTGATGGAACTCCTGATCTTAAGAAACTGGACTCCTGTCATGTTTGTGTGCTGTGGAGATCGAATGCAGACAGAGTAGATAAAAACACATGAATGTTTTCAACTTAGTGAGGCTGCTTGATTTAATTGTGAATAGATGGTAAAGGCAAAGCTTGCTGGTGTGTTGTCATCAGCGTCTTCATTATGTTTACTGCAGGACCCACGACGACATAATTTGGGCCATACCGCAAAAGGAGGTGTACAGTCACCCATCAATTTTCCCGAAGACAAATTGGTTACAATAAAAATTTTCACCAAAGAAAGTATAATGGAATTCGGTTCATACAAAAGAAAGTCTACTATCACCCATCAATTTTCCCCAAAAGAGCATGTTTCCCATAAAAAAGTTCACCACTACGTACAGTCAGGTGCATAAATATTAGTGGGAGGCACATATGCAAACTGTTGTAATTCCTACACTGTACACCTGATTTGGATGTAAATACCCTCAAATTAAAGCTGACAGTCTGCAGTTAAAGCACATCTTGTTTGTTTCATTTCAAACCCATTGTGGTGGTGTATGGAGCCAAAAATGTTAGCATTGTGTTGATGTCCCAAAATTTATGGACCTGACTGTAATTCGGTCTATACCGCGAAAAGTGCTTCACCACATATAACTGCACCGCTGAATGGCAATTAGGCCCAAAATCTCTTTCTATTTTTACACAAAAGGCTTTTCAACAGGTAAGTGCAATGATGATAGGAGAATATATTTGTTTTTCGCCAGTAATACATGGCAAACTGGGCTGTAAAATATCTCACTGCACCGCTGAACGGCAATTAGACCAAAATAAAATTCTATTTTTACACAAAAGGCTTTTCAACAGATAAGTGCAATGATGAAAGGCAAATATATTTGTATTTCGGAAGTAATACATGGCAAACTGGGCTGTGAAATATCTCACTGCACCGCTGAACGGCAATTAGGCCTAAAGTTTTTTCTAATTTTACACAAAAGGCTTTTCAACAGATAAGTGCAACGATGATAGGAGAATATATTTGTTTTTCGCCAGCAATACATGGCAAACTGGGCTGCAAAATATCTCACTGCACCGCTGAACGGAAATTAGGCCAAATTGTTTTCTATTTTTACACAAAAGGCTTTTCAACAGATAAGTGCAATGATGAAAGGGGAATATATTTGTATTTTGCCAGTAATACACGGCAGACTGGGCTGTAAAATATCTCACTGCACCGCTGAACGGCAAATATATTTTTCCTTTTTCCACTAATACACACAAAAAAGGGCTTTAAAACAGATAACTGCACCTCTAGGTGGCAAATATATTTTTCCTTTTTTCCACTAATATATGCAAAAAAGGGCTTTAAAACAGATAACTGCACCGCTGAGCGGCAAATATATTTTTACTTTTTCCACTAATATACGCAAAAAAATGCTTTAAAACAGATAACTGCACCGCTGAGCTGCAAATATATTTTACTTTTGCCACTAATACATGACAAAAAGGGCTGTAATTTTCACACTTCACCACACAACAGCTAAAAAGCCTTTTTTTCCCACTAATACAAGCCCAAAAATGCTTTAGAAGATATAACTGCACAGCACTAGGAAAAATAAGACTTGTAATAACCCCTGTTAATGTCTGTATCAAGCAGCACTTGCACTTTAATTAGAACGGTTTGATGGAATTACAGAGCTGTATAATGGCAATTTGGGTGCCCAGTCAGTGCAGCAAGGTGTAATAGTAATGTTCCTATTACCCAGGCTGTCACCTCCCCGAATGAACCCTGTTCAACAGAAATGCTGTGGATTGATTCCTACATATCCTTTCCCTACACCCTGAATAATCTTTCCCTCCACTTATGAATCGTTTCTTTTTTGCAATATAAAGTTTTTTCTATCACTGTCCCTACAGCCTGCAGTCTCTCCCTGCACTAAGTACGCTGGTGAATGGCAGAATCTAAGATGGCTGCCGTATTTATAGGGCTGTGACATCACAGGGATGGCTGGCTGCTAATTGGCTGCATGCATGTCAGTATGGGTAATCCCCGCCTTCCCAGAGTTCCTATCTCCATGTCCTTACACGTGCAGCAGCCGTTTTAGGAAAAATGCGATTCGTTACCACAAAGCATGAGGAAATTCACGTTCGGTGCGAATCAAATTTTTCCTGAAATTCGTAACAAATTCCACTTCGTCAGCTTCCACTCGCTCATCTCTAGTTAGAATCTTTTACAGATTTATCTAGTTACTGGCTTGAAAATATAGGTATGCCCATCATGTTCAGCCTTTAGTATTTGGCCTATAGGGAAACAAGTTTGGCCTATAGGGAAGAAAAACATCCTTTTGAAAGCCAGTCCAAGTAAATGTTACAGAATGAAATAGGGCATAAATGGAGCATAACATTCAATTTTGTGCTATAACTTTGTATGCATATAGTCCTCCTATACTGGAGCAGAATAAGGCTGCTTGCACACAGGTGCAGGTTTACAAACAGTAGGAGGGATTTATCAAAATGGTGGTGAAGGAAAACTGGCTTCGTTTCCCATAGCAACCAATCAGGCCGGCAAAAAAACATTGCATGCAACAGTTTTCATACAGTCAAAACCCAGCATTTATGCTGGAAGGTGGCGGGATCACTGCCTGACCTCACTGCAGTCAATGGGGATCCGTCGGTGAAGTAGAGGGTCTGGCAGGCTGCTCTGTGCCGGAACAGCCTGGCAAATCTCGGAACGAGAATGTGAATGAGATACACTTTTCTAGTACTGTGTTGTGCTGAGTTTTTTCCGCATGAGAATCGCATGGGAAAACAGCACATAATCCGCAACAGTGGCGTACCTACCATATAGGCAGACCACGCAGCTGCTATGGGGCCCGTGAGGAAGGGGGGCCCGCCTATCTTCCTAACTGTCTCCCGTCTGCTAGCCCCGCCTCCTAGCTCCGCCTCCCGCCGGCTAGCTCCGCCTCCCGCCTGTTAGCTCCATTATGCCCGATTCCTATTTCCTCTGGATTGCCAGTAATGAAGTAAGTGACCACTTGTAGGTGAGGACAGTACAGAGGTGTATGGGGGGTGTCACTCAGCTTTCCCAGGCTATTCCTCTGCACATAGGCCATTCAGAACAGGAGGAAAGCTGGGTGCTATTATGTAATGTCACTCAGCTTTCCTGATGTCCTGCATGGCACAAGTGCAGAGGCAGGAGAAGATATGAGGGGAGGTGTTACTCAGCTTTCTCAGACTATTCTCATGTCTCTCCACATGTGCCATGCAGGACAGCAGAAAAGCTGGGTGCTATTACATCATGTAATGTCACTCAGATTTCCTGCTATCCTGCAAGGCATAAATGCAGATAATATGAACATGGAAAGGCAGGGGGTTGGGGTTCACCCAGCTTTCCCAGAGACTCCTGTCTCTGCGCACGTGTCATGCAGGATAGCGAGTAATGTCAGTGTCTCCCAGCTGTCCTGCATGACACAGAGGATGGGGGAAGGGGGGCACTCACTTCCTCAAACTTTTCTCATGTCTCTGCGCATGTGCCATGCTGGACAGCAGGAAAGCTGGGTGGTATTACATCATGTAACGCCCCAGATTCTTGTCAATATATGCTGAACACCGCCGGGACCTATCAGATCCCATTCTCTATAAGGCTACTTTCACACTTGCGGCAGGACGGATCCGACAGGCTGTTCACCATGTCGGATCCGTCCTGCGGCTATTTCGCCGGACCGCCGCTCCGTCCCCATTGACTATAACGGGGGCGGAGCTCTGGCGCAGCATGGCGGTGCACGGCGAAAGCCGCCGGACTAAGAGGTACTGCATGTCTGACATTTTAGTACGGCGACTTTCGCCGCGCACCATGAAGTCAATGGGGACGGAGCGGCGGCACGGCGAAATAGCCGCAGGATGGATCCGATATGGTGAACAGCCTGTCGGATCTGTCCTGCCGCAAGTGTGAAAGTACCCTAATGGGTCTACTGGGTTCCGGCATGAGTACTGCCATTTTGTAGAACAAAATACTTCTGCATGAGGTGGGGCAGGGGAGAAGTTAGGGAGGGTAGTGAGAGGAGCCAGGGCGCATAGTAGGAGGGACTAGGAACGGGCATGGGGGCCCAATTTAAATTCTTGCTATGGGGCCCAATGATTTCTGTGTACGCCCCTGATCCGCAACATGTGCAGATATCCTTAGGGCTTGTTCCCACGAATGTGCAGTGTTTTGCGGTCCGCAAATTGCCAATCCGCAAAATACGGATGCCGCCCAAGTGCCTTTCGCAATTTGCAGAACGGAATGGACGACCCATTATAGAAATGCCTATTCTTGTCCGCAAAATGGACAACAATAGGGCAAAAACTATCATTTTTGCGGGATCACGGAACAGAGCAACGGATGAAGACAGCACACGGAGTTCTTTCCACATTGTTTGCGGCCCCATTGAAGTGAATGGGTCCGCACCTGTACCCGAGCCCCAAATCACGGTTGTGTGAATAAGCCCTTACACTGCGGAGTTAGGCCTCATGCACACGACCGTATGTATTTTTCAGTTCGCAAAAAACGGCCCTGCAAAAAACACGGAAGACGTCCGTGTGCATTCCGTATTTTGTGGAACGGAACAACTGGCCCTTAATAGAACAGTACTATCCTTGTCCGTAATGCAGACAATAACAGGACATGTTCGGTTATTTTTTTTGCGGAATTGAAATACGGAAACGGAATGCACACGGAGTAACTTCCGTTTTTTTTCCGGACCCATTGAAATGAATGGTTCCGTATACAGTCCGCAAAACAAACGGAACAGACACGGAAAGGAAATACATTCATGTGCATTAGGCCTAAAGATGTTTTTTCTTTCACTTCTGATCCTAACCACCTTCAATTTCTTGTAGATACAAGGAAGTCTCCTTTTGTAACTCATTAAAAATGTAGTTTAGGCCTCTTTCACACAACCGTTTTACGTTTACAGGCCGTTTTTTTCATTCAGTATACGGTCCGTATACGGAACCATTCATTTCAACGGTTCCGTAAAAAAACGGAATGTACTCCGTATGCATTCCGTTTCTGTATTTCCGTTCCGTTGAAAGACAGAACATGTCCTATTATTGCCCGCAAATCATGTTCCGTGGCTCCATTCAAATCAATGGGTCCGCAAAAAAAAAAAAACTGAACACATACGGAAATGCATCCGTATGTCTTCCGTATCAGTTCTGTTTTTGCGGAACCATCTATTGAAAATGTTATGCCCAATGTTATACTGTATACTGTATATGCCATACGAAAAACGGAACAGAAACTAAAACAAAAAACGGAACAACAGATCCGTAAAAAACAGACTGCAAAACACTAAAAAAGCCATACGGTCGTGTGAAAGAGGCCTTAGGCCTCATGCACACGACCGTTGTTTCATTCAGTGTCCGTTGTTCAGTTTTTCGTGATTTTCTGTGAACCTATTGACTATTGAGTGTTCGTTGAAAACTCGGCTAATGCACAGTTTGTCATCCGCGTCCGTGATCCTTGGTTTCAGTCCGTCAAAAAAATATAACCTGTCCTATTTTTTTAACGAAAAACGGTTTGCGGACCCATTCAAGTCAATGGGTCCGTGAGAAAACACGGAGGCACACAAGATTGTCATCAGCGTCCGTGTGTCCGCGTCTGTTTTTTTCCTATCATTTGCATGGCAAACTTGACGTAGATTTTTTTTAACTTTCCTTCATGTCTGAAGATCCTCAAAAAATAAAGGTAGACACACGGAAACAAAAACGGACACGGATCACGGAACAACAGAACCCCTTTTTGCGGACCTCAAAAAAATACTGTTGTGTGCATGGCGCCTTAGGCTGAGTTCACCTCAGCATTCAGCCTTTCCCTTCTGCTAGGTTATAGGAGCAGGAGAATGGAAAGAACGGATTTGGCACATAACTGAGCCGAACGGAGTCCACGGGCCCCATAGACTATAATGGGGTCCATTAGGTTTCCGCTCAGAGAAAGATATTAAAGGCTGAGACAAAAGTCATGCAGGGCTGCACAACGGACTTATGAATGTGGACAGGGCATGGGTGTGCTGTCCGCATCTTTTGTGGCCCCATTGAGATGAATGGGTCCACATCCGATCTGTAATAAATGTGGATCCGATGCGGACCAAAATTACTGCTGTGTGCATAAGCCCTTAGAGTACATAGTCCTTAAGCCATGGCCTGTTGGGAGTTCCTTGAGAGCAGATTTTGAAAATGTGCTCTACCCTGTCCCCCCTTTCTCTGAAACAGAGACATGCCTCTGCAAGCCGTGATTTCTGTGGGAAAATGCAAACTGGAGAGATAGAACTTGATTTTATATCAAGACACGGAGACTCATATTGCTATCTCTCTCTATACTGAAAATCCACAGCAGCAAAGAAGAGTAAGGCTACTTTCACACTTGCGTTCAGAGCGGATCCGTCTGAGACGGACCCGCTCATATAATGCAGACGGTGGATTTTTATCTAAGTGTGAAAGTAGCCTCAGATGGATCTGTCCAGACTTTACATTGAAAGTCAATGGTGGACGGATCCGTTTGAAAATTAAGCCATAGTGTGTCATATTCAAAAGGATCCGTCCCCATTGACTTACATTGTAAGTCTGGACGGATC